>NW_012099099.1:395601-443957 GCF_000951045.1 Mandrillus leucophaeus
AAATTAAAATTAAAATTAAAAAAAAAGAAAAAGCAAGCCAGGTACTGCGAGATCTTCCTGTCTTATCAAGAGAAGGTAGATATTTGTATGTTTATCTTTAGTTAATATTAGAATTAATTTTAAAACTATTAATCCTACAGTAATCAAAGAAAATAAACCATAAGTTTTCAAACTTTTATTTATATAAATATTAGTGGCTTTTATACTAGGACAAACATCCTTATTATAATAAACATTAAACCATTCAGGACTGCTATTGTTTACTCTTGAAAGATGATACCTATTGCTCAACATCACTAATTATGAGGGAAATTTAAATTAAAACTACTATGAAATATAACCTCACACCCTTTAGGATGACTGTTATCAAAAACACAAGAGACACAGAACATTGATGGAAAAAAGGAACCCTATTACACTATTGGTCGGAATGCAGATTGATACAGCTATTATGGAAAACAGTATAGAGGTCCTTAAAGAAACTAAAACCGCCATATGACCTAACAATCCCTCTTCTGGGTATATACATAAAGTAGCATAGGCAACTTTGTAAAGACATTTGCATTCCCACGTTCATTAGTCACTACCTCATAAAGATATCACGGCCTTACAAAGATATCTGCACTCTCATGTTTATTAAAGCATTATTTACAGCGGCCAAAATATGGAAACAACCTAAGTGTCTACTGACAAATGAATGGATAAAACGTAATACATATTAACAATGGAATATTATTAAGCCTTAAAAATGGAGGTCCTGTCATTTGCCACACCATGGATGAAACTAGACGGCATTATGCTAAGTGAAATAAGCCAGACACAGAAAGATGGGAAGGGTAGTGGAGGACTGGCGGGGAGGCAGGGATGGTTAGTGGGTACAAAGAAAAAAGAGAATGAATAAGATTAAGTATTTTATAGCACAATTCAGTGACTACAGTCAACAACTCAATTTTACATTTTAAAATAAAGAGTGTAATTAGATTGTTTGTAACTCAAAGGATAAATGTTCAAGGGGATGGATACCCCATCTCCATGATGTACTTATTTCATGTTGCATGCTTGTACCAAAGCACCTCATGTATCCTCATAAATATATATACCTACCATATACCCATAAAAATTAAAAATTAAAAAAAGAATGAAGGTAACAGCTAATAATTCTTCAGTTGTAACACCTACCCAGGAGGATCTGCCTTATTTGGGGAGAATAGAAGAAAAGTAGATGTTGGAGAGAATGTAAAACAGAACTGCCACTTTTGAAAACAGTATGGCATTCCTCAAAACAGTTAAACACTGAATTAGCATATGATCCAGCAATTCCACTCTTAGATATATACCAAAAAAAAGGATGAAACATACATCAACATGAAAGCTTGTACATGAAGGCTCACAGCACCATTATTCATAATAGCCAAAAAAATGGAAACAAGCCAAATATTCATCAACTGATATGGACATACAACACAATATTACTCAATCCTAAAAAGACACTATAAAAAGTATTGATACATGTTGCCACAAGAATGAATCTTGAAAATATTATGCCAATTGAAAAGCCAAACACAAAAGGCAACATACTGTATGAATCCATATGAAGTGTCCAGAATAGGGATATCTATGCAGACAGAAAGTAGATTAATGGTTCCCTAAAGCAGGGAGGTATGGGAGGATTAGGGTTCAATGCTTAAGGGATGTGGCTTTCATTTTGAGGTAATGAAAATGTTCTAAAATTGATTTTAGTAAGCTTTTCAAAACTCTATTCAAAAAGTCACTAAATTATGCACTATATAGGTGAACTGTATATTTATGAATTACATCTCAATATCACAGAATATATAAAGAAAAAAGAAACATACAGGTCAGCAATTGAGCCTCTTTCCTCTAGTTCCTAATCTTTCTCTCTGCTACCTGAGAATGCTGCTTAAGGTTTGAAATATTCTGTTCATGTGTCTTCTATCTCTCCCCTGAACATTTCTAAATTTTAAATACATTTAGTGTACTTAACACCATGTTTCCTCTACCAGACTGTGAGCTCCTAGAAGGCCAAAAATGTCTCATAAATCTTTACATGCAAAAAGCCTTGCACAGCCTGGATCAAGTTTTCAATATTTTTATTTTAAAGTTAACACATTTTGTGTCCTACCTACAGAAATCTTTACCTCATGTTTGCTGTTGCAACAGACAGGGTTTGAAGGAGAAGCTGTGCCAACTTATTTTCCCTTGCTCTCCTCACCACCACTGCTTACCAGAGAATGAATAAATGACAACTGGCCAGAACACAGCTGAAAGGCTGCCAACCATTCTATTTGAACATCTTCAGGAACAGACAATAACCTTTATGAGATTATGATATCAAGAGGATCCCTTGTATACTTACAACCACAAACCCAAATACCTGTAGAACAACACTGTGACAACTTCATCTTCTTTTAAAAGAAAAAGTTGTCCAAAAAAAATAAAAGAAGAAGAATTGCTTTAAAGCTATGGATTTAAATAAGATCCCTAATCAATAAAATGAATTTCAAAAACATCCTTTAAAGGTACTCATAGGCCAGGCATGAGATTATCATGCCTATAATCTCAGTACTTTGGGAGGCCAAGGTGAGAGGACTGCTTGAGCCAAGGAGTTCAAGACAAGCAGCCTGGTCAACATAGTGAGACCCTGTCTCTACAAAAAATTTAAGTTAGCCAGATATAGTGGCATGCACCTGTAGTCCCAACTACTCGGGAATCTAAGGTGGGAGGATCCCTTGCACCCAGAAATAGAGACTGCTGTGGACATGCACACTACCACACTCCAGCCTGGGTGTCAGAGCAAGACCCCATCTCAATAAATAAATAAGAGAGAAAAATGGGAAGCAGCTTAAACATTCAATCAAAAATGAATCATTTGATTACTAATAATATTTTCATTGAATGGAAAGTAAGCCATTAAATTATGTTGCTACATTAAAAATCTTTCTAGGAAAATGTAAACTAATTAGAGAACATAGAAACTCTGTGAAATAATGTGTAAAGAAAATACAATGAAAAGGGATATGAAAACAACTTTGTGAGAGAATAATGAATGATAATACTTTTTTTTCATTACCCAAAGTAAATGTGATGCTTTAAAAACCTAACATCTTTGGAAATGGGATAAAAACACTTCAACATAACTTTAAAAATATAAAGTATAATATGCAATCAGTAAAACACTAAAAATTAATATACTTTAGCTCAAAACATCTTTTTCATTAAGGCCTTTAGGCAAAGTCTTAATAATGCAAAACCTTATACATTAACCAATCAAAAAGAAAATGGAGAAGGATAGGAAAAAAGTCCAAATACCACTCTCAAAAAAAGTTTTCTCCAATAACACAACATGACAAGGTAAAGTGAACACAAACACAACCACCAAAAGCACACAATGTCAGCAAGTGAATTTTATCTTAATAAAAACTGTATTGAGGCAGACTTGGGTTTGAGTCCTGAATACTACATTTTAGCTGTATGAATTTGGGCAATTATTCAACTTTTGTAAACCTCTCAGAAGAAAACGGTACCTGTCACGATTGGGGTTTTCTTCACTTGTAAGAACTAAATGAGATAATAAATAATAATGACTGTAGTATATGCTGTTAACTATACCGAAAGTACTCACTCAATAAATCAAGAGATGCCTACTACTGCTGCTACAAATATTATTAAAACATCTCTAGCAGTTTTCCAGCTGAAAGCATTATGCTAATTTCATATAAAAACAAAGAAAATGTTACACATGAACAAAGTAGCAAAGAATAACATAATGTATGTTCATCTGATCTCTCCTATGGTTTAATAAGCTCTCTTTGTAGTGAAAGGCCCACAAACCAAGCTCATGCTTTCAAGTATCACTTACTTAGAGGCATCAGGACAGAATTCTTTTACTCATCATTCCTATAGAAATGAAATGTAACCTGGCTAATCAGGGAAGTCAAAAGCAATAAAGAAGGAAATATTCAAAGGACTTGAATAGACAGTTCTCCAAAAAGGTAACAGAAGTGGCCAAAAATAATAGGAAAAGATGTTCAATATTATTAGTCATCAGGGAAATGCAAATGAAAACTACATGGGATATCACTTCACACTCATTAGGATGGCTATAGTTAAAAAGGAAAACAGATAATAAAAATGTTAGTATTAACATCACTGATTATTAGAGAAATGCAAATCAAACCCACAAGGATATACTATCTCACACCAGTCAGAATGGCAATTATTAAAAGGTCAAGAAACAACAGATGCTGGTGAAGTTGTGGAGAAATAGGAACACTTTTACACTGTTGATGGAAATGTAAATTAGTACAACAATTGTGGAAGGTGCAGTTTTTCCTCAAAGATCTAGAACTAGAAATACCATCTGACCCAGCAATTTCATTACTGGGTGTATACCCAAAGTAATATAAATTATTCTATTACAAAGACATATGCGCATGTATGTTCATGGCAGCACTACTCACAATAGCAAAGACATGGAATCACCCCCAAATGGCCATCAATGATAGACCAGTTAAAGAAAATGTGGTACATACACACCATCGAATACTATGCAGCCATAAAAAGTAATGAGAGCATGTTGTCCTTTGTAGGAACATGGATGGAGCTGCAGTCATTATCCTCAGCAAACTAATGCAGGAACAGAAAACTAAACACCACATGTTGTCAATTATAAGTGGGATTTGAACAATGAGAACACATGGACACAGGGAGGGGAAAAACACACACCAAGAACTGTCAGGGGAGGGGGTGGGAGGAGGGAGAGCATTAGAAAAAATAGCTAATGCAAGTTGGGATTAATACCTAGGTGATGGGTTGATAGGTGCAGCAAATCACCATAGCACACATTTACCTATGTAACACACCTGCACATCCTGCATATGTACCCCAAAACTTAAAACAAAAATCAAAATTTTTAAAAATAAAATCACTTTCTTGAAAAAAAAAAGTGTTGGTGAGGATATGGATAAATTAGAACCTTCTTACACTGCTGGTGCAGATGTAAAATTGCACAACCACTATGGAAAATAGTTTGGCAGTTCCTCAAATAGTTAAACACTGAGTTACCATATGACCCACCAATCCCACTCCTAGAGATCTATCTACCAAAATGAAAATATGTATCCACATAAAAACTTGTACACAAATGTTCATTGCAGCATTATTCAAAATAGCCAAAAATAGAAACAATCCCAATGTCCGTCAATTTCTAAATACATATTCTATTGTTTATATTTGAGATTTTCAACACGATGTCATGGAATACAGAGAGTAAAATGGCTATGACAGTGGAGCAAATGAATATATCTATCATCTTACAGAGTTACTTTTTTATGACGAGTAGCTAAAATCTACTTTTTTTTTTTTTGAGGCAGGGTCTTGCTCTATCATCCAGGCTGGAATGCAGTGGCTCAATCATGGCTCACTGCAGCCTCAATCTTCCTACCTCAGCCTCCCAAGTGCTGGGACAACAGGTGTGTGCCACTATGCCCAGCTAATTTTTCATATTTTTATAGAGACAAGGTTTGCCATGTTGCCCAGGCTGGCCTCAAACTCCTGGCTTCAAGCCATCTGCCCCCCCTTGACCTCTTAAAGTGCTGGGATCACAGGTATGAACCAACATGCCCAGCCAAAATCTACTTATTTAATAAAAATCTTTAACAAAATAAAATTTTATTAACTTTGGGCCTCACGTTTTACATTCACTATCTAAACCCGTTCATACATACCTTCTATTTTGTATCCTTTAACCTACATCTCCTTTTCCTCTTCCCTCTCACTGCTGTGGCAAACACTGTTTTATTCTATATACCTGTGTATCAGAGCTCTTTCTTTTTTTTCAGATTCCACATATAAGAGAGATCATGCAATATTTTTCTTTCCGTGTCTGTCTTATGTCACTTATCATAATGTCATCTAGGTTCATCCACATTGTCCCAAATGGCAGGATCTCCTTTTTTAAGGGTGAATAATACTCCATGGTGTATATACATACATGCATACACACACACACACACACACACACACTCTCAATATTAACAATCACATACACACCACAATTTTCTTTATCCATTTGTCTGTCGGTGGCAAATTTCCATCAATTGATAAGTGGATAAACAAAATGTGGTAGAGCCAAACAGAATAATATTCAACAATAAAAAGAAAGAAAGTACTGACATGCTGTAGCATGGATGAACCTTGAAAATATGTTAAGTGAAAGAAGCTAGTTACAAAAGACAACACATCATATGATTCCGTTTATAAGAAATGTCCAGAATAAGTAAATCCACAGAGACAAAAAGTAGATTCGTGGTTGCCTAGGGCCAGGAGAAATGTGGAATATGGAGATTAGGGGTGACAACTAAAGGGTATGGAGTTTTGTGGGGAGTTAAAAGTGTCCTAAAATTGATTGTGATGATGGCTGTGTAACGCTCTGAATATACTTAAAACTCATTAAATTATACACATTAAATGAATGAATTGTATGCTTTGTGAATTATATCTCAATAAAATTACTTTTTAAAAAGATTATTGCTTATTGGAGCCATCATTCTGTATTCAGACAGAAAGAAGAAAATTAAGGGAAATGATGGTGGGTGGGGCAAAAAGTAATGAGAAAGCTCGGTGGAAAAGATACGAAAAACAGAATGCAGGAATATTAATTATTTTCCTTTGAAAATGACAAATTCATAGTGTAATGATAAATAAAATTACTACTTTCAATGCCCACATTTTTCAAAGGAAACAAGCCTGGGAGTAACAAAAGAGCATGAGACTTCGGAGTCTTGAGACTACTCTTGTGAGCCATGTGTTAAATTGCCAGAACCTCTGTTTCTTCACTATAAAATGAAGTCCTACAATCCCGATATCATAAAATGTTCAAATTCACAGTAGGTACCTGTATTAATTAGGGTTCTCTAGAGGAACAGAACTAATAGGATAGATGTATGTATGAAGGGAAGTTTATTAAGGAGTCTTGATATCACAAGGTGAAGTCCCACAATAGGCCATATGCAAACTAAGGAACAAGGAAGCCAGTCTGAGTCCCAAAACCTCAAAAGTAGGGAAGCCGACAGTGTAGCCTTCATCTGTGGCCAAAAGCCTGAGGGCCCCTGGAAAACCACTGGTGTCCAAGAGTCCAAAAGCTGAAACACTTGGAGTCTGATGTTCAAGGGTAGGAAGCATCCAGCATGGGAGAAAGATGAAGACTGGAAGACTCAGCAAGTCAAGTCCTGACAACTTCTTCTGCCTGCTTTACTCTAGTCATGCTGGCAGCTGAATAAATGGTACACTCTCAGTTTGAGGGTAGGTTTGCCTCTCCCAGTCCACTGACGCAAATGTTACTCTCTTTTGACAAAACCCTCAGATGCACCCAGGAACAATACTTTGCATCCTTCAAACCAATCAAGTTGACACCCAATATTAACAATCACAGAACCCAAGAAACATTAGCTATAATTTTTTAAAAGCAATTCAGCCCTAAAAACAAACTTGTAAATTCCCAAATCAATACATTAATAGCATTAAGGAAGGGACAAATTTCTCTTTGCCAATTCCAGACAGCCAGACTAAATTTTTGCCTTTATGGTCAGCCAAGATTCCTACAACCTTCTCTCTCTGTTGTTTGTTTAGCAAAGTAGCACTAAAGAAACCCATACTGAAAACACAATCTTTACCTTGACAGAATTGGAAGGTAGACAGAATCCACCCTTTTAATCTTTCATTGATGTCTAGGATAAATAATTAAGCAGCAATAATTCTAAACTTAACCTGATGCAAGCAAAGACAAAAGAATTTCATGATTACAACTTTCAAGATGAAAGAGTTCACTTTCAAACCTAAGAGGGGAAAAAGCTACTTATTTTACAAAGGCAAAGTGGGGAAAGCCCTGCAAAATCCAGTTTTGGGTACTTTTCCAACTAAGGTTATTTTCTTAAAGATAGAGTTATTCAATTTATTCTCTTATCTTTATTAATTTGTTTTATTTCACCAAATTAGGCTGTCTTTCCATATACCTAATTATATTCGATACTTAAGGATCTAAAGAGTAACAGATAGACAAATCATTACCAAATGCTACCGGGAAATGGATTTATAACTACGCCGAATGTTTTCCTTCTTGAAATCTTGGCTACATCACGCTTCACACATGATATCAATTAGAAAACAAAATAACTGGCTTCACAGAATACAAGCTGACCTCTGTGACTAGCACTCTGGACGCAAAACAAAACAAAAGATGAGCCCCAAATTAGTAAATGCAGCATGGCAAGAGCCGGGAATACCAAGTATACTTTATGACTGTAACACACATCACAGGACATAACAGCAGCAGCTTCACAAGTAATGAACACACACACACACACACACACACAGCTTGGAAAGCCTTAAACAAAACATAAAGATATATTACTACCATCATCAAGCCTCAGAGGAAAATAGATTATATCTACTTATTTAGATAAACACAAAGCTATTCATTACCAAACATTAAAAAAATTATCGTCGAAAGTAACAGTAATACAGTCACTTTCAACAAATTCCACAATTCTGGACATTGATAATATCTATAAAAAAAACTGGCATATAACACTTAGTAAGCATCAATAAAATCGTTTGCTTTAGTAAGCATCAATAAAATTTACTTTCTAGACAAAAATGAACAGATGAAAAACAAGAGGTAGGAAAATAAGCATTCTTTAAAATAAAATGAACTTAACTGATTAGTGGTATTGCTTTATTATTTATTAATACCTACATGAGCAGATACTACACTACGTCTTTTTTGTGTATAATCTTATTTTATCCTCCTTTGAAGGAGCAAAGTTTCAGAGAAGCTACCTAAACTAGTCAAAGGACACATAGAACAACTGATATATACTACGTACACTACTGCCTAAAAAGAAACATGCTTTATCTTCAGTACTAACCACAGTTAATGATGATGGCTTAGAGAAATGGAATGAGAAATGTCAGTGCCAAACTCAGGGTATTTCTTATGAATTAATAAGCATTGATAAACTATAGAGCCTTATAGTAACAAGAGGGGATGGGCAGAGAAAACAATGGAATCATAAAAGCTATAAGGGTAAATTACTATTTATTGTAAGAAAAAATGTTGATTTCAGAAATGAGTTGATGCCTGTTAGGAAAAAATAATGAAAAGGAAATACTGCAAAACAGTAAAAATGGTCACCTTTTGGAAGTGAAAGTTTAGAATTCTTTCTTCTCTCAAAGCTGGTTTAAACATAGAGTTTAGAATTACTTATTATGAAAGTAATACAACCATTAAAGAGATATTTCCCAATCTCAGATAACTGATAGAAGCAGTAAAATCAAGTGTCCTTGGGTATGCGTGGTGTTCTCCTGCTATAACGGCCCCTTGCCATTAAGTTCTAACAACTTTTCCAAATATTGGGCACATGATGTGAAAGCATTGTCCTTACTACACATCAGTTTTTAAACAGCAATGATTTTCACTGCCTGCTGAAATAAGTGTTCACCAAAAAGAATAGAAGTGTATTCTCAAACCAAGATCCTGAGTAAATATCTATCCTCTCTCTGGGGTCTATCTTCCTCATCTGTAAAATGGTGTTAATCCCTATACTGCAGAGTTGTTAAGAAAAATACATAAAAAGTGCTTAGCCCAAGGACATGAGCATAACACTCAATATGGCTGTCACTTATATTATCGTATCATTATATTCATTACTATCATTGTCAACCATAACTAACCATAACCTTAAGGTGAGAGAATTCTACTTAGTCTCATTCACTAAAAAACTACAATTGGGTATGTATGTTCACTAAGTCAAAAAGTTTGGTTAGGTCAATGAATGATCTTTGGTGCAATTACCACATTTCTCTAAAACAGTAGATTCTCTCTGCTGTGTTACAATTCTGGGAACAGTCTGAAGTTCAGAAAATGATTTACAAGTTTAGTTCTAACATTTACCCACTCTACTCAATCTAATCACTAGGAATGAATGGTTCTTTCCCAATCGTTTAGCAAACAATAATTTTTGTTAGCTATAAAAGTGCCATTGGCCCACGACAATTTCTTCACCTCACCTGTTTCTAAAGCTTTCTCATCACAAAATTAAGAAGCAACTATATTCTAGAGTTCTCCTATAGGCACAACTTTCCCTTTTGTCTTAACAAAAATAAATAAGAACAAAGAAAAACCTGAAGTCTGGTTTTCTTTGATCTCTAGAGAATGCCTACATGACGGGATGTTTCAAGATTCCCTTCTAGAAAGAATTTGTAAAGTAGGTCTTGCTTCACTTTTCCAAGAAAAAAATCACTGAGAATGAACACTCAGACTTTCAGTTATTTGAATCTAATCTTACATTCTTGTACCCACTCTGTCTTATAAAAGATTTTCTTCAAAACTATCCAAAGCAATTTAGAAATGCCTACCTCAGCTTGACAGAGTGCATGAAGACCTTGTAATACCAAGGCTGCTGGAGTAGCTTGATCAGGCTTGGTGCATTCATTCAACACCTGAGAAATAGCTGCCAACATATCTGCACCATGTTGATATGGCCTACAAGAAATTAAAGTTTAAAAGCAAAATTAATGCTAAAGAGCAATTATCACTCCCAGATCTTTTGCCTAAACAAAAAGCATCCATCATTTTCTATACTCTTGTGCCACTAAATGGTGACCCTCAAATATTAATACCATGTTTTTTCTTCAAAAATGTGCATCATGATCATTTTCTGCTATAATTTTATGCTCATTTTTATACAGAAATAACCCAAAAAGACACTTAACAAATTTCATTCATCCTAAATCACAAATCCTCTTGTCTAAATTGAGAAAAACTCAAGGCTGTATTAATGGTAAAAAGAACTGAATTACCTAATTGAGATTATTGGTAAAGATAGAGCTATTCTTGCCTGATAGTATCAGATACTCATTACAAAAGCAGGAATTTGAGAACAGGAGATGATTTGTGCTAGTAGCAATACTAACTAGGGTGGCTGCACCTATCATAGTAATGATGATAATGATAAAAATTATAAAAACTATAACCAACTGAGCTCCTATCTCATACCAGACACTGTGCTAAATTCATTCACTCATCCTCCTACCCCTCCGCTCCTTTCTAATCCACATATATTGTGCTATCACCAGAATATCATTAATTTCACAGTTATGCAAGTCTATTCCCTGAATTCCTTGTTACCTTTCAATAATATCTTTTCTTTAATTAACAAAATGTAAATTGATGAAATTACCTGTCAGAATTCTATTGTTTCACTGTCCCACAAATGGAAATAATTTTCCAAAATGAAAAAATTGTACAGATCTGGAGGTAGTAACTGAAATGAATACTGAATAAGTTATCAGTAGACTCTGATCTGGTTTGATATTCAGTCTATTCTGAGCCTCAACTTTAATTATATAAAATAAGAATGTCAGCCAATAACTTTCACCTCTGAATTTTTTTCCATGCCAATAGCTCAATAAAATTCAAACTCCCAGTCCTTGGGTTATACATATGTAATTCCTTTTTTTTTTTTTTCTTTTACACTGAGGTCATTTTTGTGTTGCTAAAAGATGGAAGCTTAGAAAAGAGGCAAAATTGCTAGGGCTTAGTTTCTGTATATTCTGATCCAAATTTTACTTGAAACAGGAATCATCCATGTTATCAGCATCTTAGCCAATCCATTGCACAGCTTCAGAAAGTAGCATTCACACTGCTGTCATTAACAGAAGTGAGAATGATGTTACCAAGAATTCAACGCAGTGGCCTGATCAACAAATGAAACTGCAGGACTACAACTATTTCAAATGCATCAAGTCTATTTCCTCTGTAAACATTTTCATCTTAACACATGCAAGAAAATCAGTTTTGATATGGTAGAGCTCAACTTGTATTATTTCAGTCTTGTCACCTCCACCCTGTTTATTAATCCATAATCTAGAACAGCAGAGTCATCTTCCTAATTTCTTTATGTTTTCCTAAAAGCTTACAACATATATAAAAATTCATCATCATTTTCTTCCTTGTTATAATTAGAAATAATTCCACGCAGTAAGTCAAAAATAAGGGCTCCCCATTAAAACTACTTATCTCCCTACTTAAACCAAGGGAGAATATAAGAAAGAACAGTTTATGACAACAGTCTACTGTGTAGTTTTCAGGGATTCATATACGGAAAAATAGAAAACATAATATCACATGTTTTACTGCAATATTAAATTATTAATCAGAAAAGGATATAAATATCCTACAAACCTAGATACAAGACTAGACCTGAAAAGGAAAGGCACACTTCTCAAAGTTATTGTTCAATATTATTAAATTTTATAATCAGAAAACTTAAGATAAAAAATTATTACTACTCATATATTCTCTGCCTATCTTTTCTTGCCTCTTGCTTGCAATAAAAAAATTAAATACAAAATAATATATCATGATATACATTCCTAAGAGTTAACAACATCATACCTCTGCTTACATATATCTCTGATTGATGCTGCTTTTGCAATCAGTTTCTCCCATTGGACTTCCTTGCCCACCGAAAGAGAAGGTACATCAGACATAGCCATGAAACGCTGCAGTTCAGGATAGACTCGGTCCTACAAAAGCAATTTTACAAAAAAGGTAGTTTCCCAACTTGAGTTGAATAATCATCACCTTCCTTTTATGCAGCATTTTCACCTCCAAATCCTCCATTTGCATTGCAAATTATAATGTAGTTCTTCTAATCAGCAGAGAAGATTGCTGTAGTGATTACTGGGGATTTTCTTATAGACCAATGTACTGTTGATTTCATAAAACAAGAAGAAAGTGGCTAAATCTCACCCTAATTACAAAGGCTCTAATCATTTATATTTCCATTATTTCTCAAGCAAATGGAAAGATACATTTCAGAAATAAAGAAATAAGATTTTATATTCTCAATTTCTCTGAAAGTCAATAGCAACTAACTGCATTACAAATGCATCACAATAAATCAAAACCTTTTCAATGCAATCATTGGTGCCACTCATTAATACCACTAAACCAAAGCATTGCCATATATAACATAATTATTTTCCTTCAGTGAAAGGAATATATTTAATACTCATGCAAGTGTATATCTGAAATTACCTGCTTTTCCCACAATGATGTCAGCAAACGCAAAGTGACAGCTCTTAGTCGTGGGGTGGTTCCAAGTAGTTGTATTACTCGTAGAATTTGTCCTACACACACCTAGAAAATATTCAAGAAACTCTAGTTGTATAAACGTGAATGCAGACAACCTCGAGGTTACCAAAAGCATTTTTAAACCCCTTGTTATAAAATGAAGACTGAAAAGAAAGTTTGCTGCAATATTACCCACCTTCTTAAAGGATGAAAGATAGCGTTGGAGGGGCTAGATAGCAATCCCGGGGACATAAGGACCTAATCTCAGAAAATGGCCAAAGTGAAAACTTGGATACTAAGTAATTTAACAGAATTAATTATTAAACATTGTAATAAATACTTTTGTCTTCAGATATTACCTCCTAGCTCAACAAGAGAAGTAGTGATTATGGCAAAATTTAGGGCTCAAAATTTCATAATACTAAAAAGAATTCAATGTATTATTCATGACTCACTTTTCTCCCCAACTAAATTAATTAACATACTAACCTTGTGAACACCAAGTTTAGGTAAACTATACAATATATCATTATATAATATAGGTTCCAGTGGTCTTCCCAATTTGAACATCAAAACTGGAATCAGATTTGGCACCTAAAATAAATTTTTAAAATATATTACATATGCCTTGTTACAAAAAAGTAATACATAATGGAATATTTATCTTTTTTTCCAGAGGAATAATATGAATCTGAATGAATTGGAAGACTTAGAATATATCAGTTAGCTATTATTGGCTAATGATAATTTCATCACTAGTATTCTACCACTTTTATAATTAGCTGCCAAACACCAATCAAAAAGTGCTTTTCTTGAACAACTATAACATCACTTCTGAGAAATACGATAGCAGTTAAGATACGTCCTGCCTTGCCAAGCATGGTGGCCCACCCCTGTAATCCCAGCACTTTGAGAATCCAAGGCAGGAGGATTGCTTCAGTCCCGGAGTTGAAGGCCAGCCTGGGCAACACAGGAAGACCCTGTTGCTACAAAAAATTTTTTAATTAACTGGTCATGGTAGTGCACACCTGTAGCCCCCGCTACTTCGGAGGGTAAGGTGGGAGGATCACTTAATACTGGGAGCTCAACATGGCAGTGAGCCATGATTGCACCACTGCACTCCAGCCTAGATGACAGAGCAAGACCCTGTCTCAAAAAAATAAAAAGATATATCCTGCCTCAAATAAGTTTAAAGCTCTAATGAACAGCCAACACTTAAGATATGTAAACAATAAAATTTCACATAATGAAACATTCAATTAGGTTACTCCAGTAAGAAGTAATTAAAGTCAGTGTACTACAAAGGAGCCAATGGACAAAAATTTCCCTCTAAGTCCTCATTTCAATCTCTATGCATAACACAATAAAATGTGAAAACAAATATATTCATGGATCAGAAGACATAGCATTGTTAAGACATAATTATTTCCCAAATTGATCTTGAAATTAAATGCAATCTTTATCAAAATTCCACCTGGCTTCTTTGCAAAAATTGAGAAGCTGATCATAAATGCATGTGTAAAAGCAAGGAACCCTTAATACCCAAAATAATCCTGAAAAAGAAAAACAAATTTGAGGACTCAAACTTCTCACTTCCAAATTTACCACACAGCTAAAGTAATTAAAACGGTATGGTACTGGCATAAGATTAGAAAGACAAATCAATGAAATAGAATTCAGAGTCCAGAAATGAAAACTTACATTTATAATCAATTGGTTTTTGACAAGGCTCCCCAGAAAAAAACAATAAGGACAGAAGAGTCTCTTGGAGGAATAGTGCTGGAATTCAACAACTGGATACCCACATGCAAAAGAATCAAGTTGGACCCCTTTCTCACACAACATGTAAAAATTAACTCAAAATGGATTTTAGAACTAAATGTAAGAGCTAAAACTATAAAATTATTAAAGAAAATATAGGATTAAGTCTTTTTGACATTGGGGTAGAGAAAGCTCTTAGACATGACACCAAAAGTACAAGCCACAAAAGGAAAAATGAATTTCATCAACGCAAAAATGCTTGTCCTTCAAAAGACATTATAAAGAAAGTGAAAGAACAACGCACAGAATGGGAAAGAGTATTTGCAAACCATATAGCTAATAAGAGATTTGTACCTAGAATATATAAAGAACTCTTAAAACCCAATAATTGTGAAACCCCGCCTCTACTGAAAAATATTTGCCAGGCATGGTGGCAGGTGCCTGTAGCGTGAGGCTGAGGCAGGAGAATGGCATGAACCCAGGAGGAGGAGCTTGTAGTGAGTCGAGATCGCGCCACTGCACTCCAGCCTGGGTGACAGAGCGAGACTCCATCAAAATAAAAATAAAATAATAATAATAATAAAAAAACAATTTACCAAAAAAAAGGTTTTAAAATAGGCAAAGAATCTGAATACACCTTTCTCCAAAGAAGATAAACAAATGGCCAACACAGGAAAATATGATCAATTTCATCAGACGTGATAGAATGCAAATCAAAACCATGAGATACCACCTCACACATCATGCAAAAGCTATCATCAAAAGATAGACAATAATAAAAGTTGCCAAGTATGTGAAGAAATTGGAACCCTTTTACACTGCTGGTGGTAATGTAAAGTAGTTCAGGCCCTTTGGAAAACATTCTATCAGTTTCTTAAATGGTTAAACATAGAATTGCCATATGATCTAGCAATTCGATTCCTAGTTATCTGCTTAAGAAAAAAGAACACATATGTCCACACAAACTTCTGTAAATGAATTTTCAGAACAGCATTATTTACAATGGCCAAAAAGTGGAAACAACCCAATGCCCATCAACTGATGAATAAACAAACAAAATACAGTATAACCATACAACGGGATATTATTCAGCCATAAAAATAAATGAACTATTGTTACATACTACAACATGGATGAATCTTGGAAACATTACGCTAAGATTAAAAAAAAAACAGCCACAAAAGCCTCGTGTTGTATGATTTCACTTATATGAGTAGAAGGCCCAGAATAGGCAAATCCGTAGAGATAGAAAGTAGATTAGCGGTTGTCTAGGATAGGGGAAGTAAGAAGCAGGGTGTGGTCAGGGAGGGTGAAAAAACAGGCAGTGATATCTTATGGGCATGGGGTTTCTTTTGGGGGTAATGAAATGTTCTCAAATTGGTTGTGGTAATATTTACAAAACTCTGTAAATATAATAAAAGCCATTAAATTGTACACTCCAAATGGATGAATTATATGAGATGTAAATTATATTTTAATGGTTTTTTAAAATTCAATTCAAAATTATTTGCTAAATATCTACTATAATCAAAGCACTTACTTGATAGCACAAACTGTAATGTCAACAATTTTTATTTGCCATATGCTACATTTCAAAAGTTTGTTGTCCAGCAGTCATTCCTCAGTATCTACAGGGATTGGTTCCAGCACGGTCAGACACACAGATACGCACACCCCATTCCATGGATAGCGAAATCCAGAGATGCTCAAGCATGTTATATAAAATGGCACAGTATTTGCATATAACCTATGCACATTCTTCCATATACTTTAAACCATTTCAATACTACTTACAATGCCTAAAACAACATAAATGCTATGTAAATAGTTGTTGTACTATATTGTTTATTCATATTCTCTTTATTGTTAAATTGTTATTTTTATTTTCTTCCCCAAATATGCTCTGTCTGCAGTTGGTGAATCCACAGAGGAAAAACCAGCTGATGTCAAGGGCCCACTGTATTTGTTAATTTTCTCTATCTGTTCTATTCTTAGAAAGCCTGTTCCTTCTAAACTTAGAAGACATCTATTTTAATTCAATTTCAAAAGTGAAAAAATATCCTCTTAACTTTATCACCAAGACATTGACAATTAAACATTAATTCATTAATGACCCTGACCACGATACACCACAGCAGCATGTGGAGCTGTGTATGTAATAGCTACGATCTCACAACAGACAGCCAAAATGCATGATGTTTTTAACAAGTGCAGAGACTTGATTGGAAGAGAAATTCTATCACTCTCACCTTGGGCAAATGAAAGGAGACAAATTTTTGAACTGACTTTTCAGTTCCTATTTTAATTAAAAACAAACGGTTATCTTAAATTGGCTTACACTGATCTCAATGCATTATCCCCTTCTAGAGAGATTTCTACCAAGACACACTGACAGATTCTTAGTTTTCAGAAGGGCAATGAGTATATTTAGTGACATTTTATAAACTAGCGTATTTAGTTGTGTGACTTTCAAACAAATGTTGTAATTATAGTGTCAGGAGAGAAATAAAGTACTGTATTTATGTCTAAGACTACACAGTTCCTTTATGAGACTTGGCCCTAAAAAAAGTATGTAAGGGTGTGTCTTTTCCTCTGGCCAGTTCAGAAATAAACAAAGTAGGAAATGTTTACAGTAAATAATCTTAGACTTAACACAGTTCTCAAGGCATAGTAGCCCAAATTAAGTCCCCAATTAAATGGAAAAAATAAAACAGAGACTGTTTCACTAGGGAAAAACAGATACAGATAGATGTTTGTGGAAAATACTTTTTGCATAAAGGATGGGCTAATTTTTTTATTATTATTAATTAAATAATTATTTCCTTATGAATATATATTTACTTGAGATGCAATTACCAGCTCTTGATCCTCCTAATCTTGAATCTTATACCCTTCAGAGGCTGAAAATACAATGAATACTCGGATTTTACCTTTAATGTAAAAGAAGCTGGAAAGTGCCCTATAATTGATTGTCTCAAGATCTGGCTTCATATAACTCAATGTTTTCTCTTCGCTCCTCCAGAGTTCAAGTTCCTTGATAAACAAATTAATTAAGAATCACAGGACTGCTATGGGAGCCCCTATAAGACTATGACTAGATTTCTCAGCAGAAATCTTGCCAGCAAGAAGGGAGTGAAATGATATATTCAAAGTGCTGAAAGGTGTGGGCAGGAGTTAGTGGGCAGGTACTGCCAACGAAGACACTGGATATTATATCTGGTAAAACTATCCTTCAAAAATGAAGGAGAGGCCAGGTTCAGTGACTCATGCCTGTAATCCCAGCACTTTGGGAGGCCAAGGCGGGAGGATCACCTGAGATCAGGAGCTCGAGCCCAGTTGGGCCAACATGGTGAAATCCCATCTATACTAAAGAAAAATACAAAAATTAGCTGGGTATGGTGGTGCACGTCTGTCATCTCAGCTACTTAGGAGGCTGAGACACGAGAATTGCTTGAACCAGGAGGCAGAGGGTGCAGCAAGCTGAGGCTGTGCCACTGCACTCCAGCCTGGGCGACAAAGCAAGACTCTGTCTCAGAAAAAAAAAAAAAAAAAAAGAGAAATAATGATATTTCCAGATAAACAAAAGCTGAGAGAGTTCATCATCACTAAACATGCCTTACAAAAAATCTAAACGTAGTCCTGCAAGGTGAAACAGAAGGGCTCCAGACAGCAACACGAAAGCATATGGAAATATAAAGTTTCCTGGCAATATATAAACAAAGAATCCTATAATATTATAACAGTGGTGCGTGAATCACTTTTAATTCTGGTACAGGGTTTAGAAGGCAAAAGCATAAGTAACATAAAAAAAAAAAAACCCATGTAAATGGATGAACTTTATTAAAAAGATGTAATTTGTGACATTGGTAACATAAAAAGGGAGGGAGAAGTAAAAGAGTAGTTTATGTATGTGACTGAAGTTTATGTAACTTGTTATCAGCTTAAAATATTGTTAGATATTGATGTAAGACCCATGGCAACCATAAAAAAAATACACGTAGAACATGTACAAAAGAAAATGAGTGGCTGGGTGAGGTAGCTCATGCCTGTAATCTCAGTACTTTGGGAAGCCAAGGTGGGTGGATTACTTGAGGTGAGGAGTTCAAGACCAGCCTGGCCAACATGGTGAACTCTCGTCTCTACTAAAAACACAAAAATTAGCCAGGCATTGGTGGCACACACATGTAATCCCAGCTACTTGGGAGGCTGAGGCAGGAGAATCACTTGAACCCGAGAGGCAGAGGTTCCAGTGAGCCAAGATCATGCCACTGTACTCCAGCCTGAGCGACAGAGCGAGACTTTGTCTCAAAAAAAAAAAAAAGAAAGAAAAAAAAAAAAAGAAAAAAGAAAAGGAGTGAGGAATCAAAGTGTCACTACCAAATTAATGAAACGTAAAAGAAGACATCAAGAGAAGAAACAAGGAACAAAAAAAATGCTATAAGACAGACAAAAAACAATTAACAAAACGGCAATAGTAAGTCCTTTCCTACCACTAAGTACTTTCAATGTAAATGGATTAAACTGCTCAATCAAAAGGCATACAGTGGCTAAATGGATTCTGAAAACCCAAACAAGATCCCATTATAATGACATCTACAAAAGAGTCACTTTAGATTTCAGGATACACTAGGCTGAAAGTGAAAGGATATTTAATACAAATGGTAACCAAAAGACAGCAAAGTTGTCCATATCAAAAATCATCACAAGAGAGAAAGGAGGACACTATATAATGATAAACAGGATAATTCACCAGGACAATATGATAATTATATATACATATATATATATGCAACCAACATCATAGCACCCAGATATATAAAGCAAACATTGACAGAACCAAATGGGAAAATAGAAAGCAATACAGTAATAGTAGAAGATTTCAATATCCTATTTTAAATAATGGAAGGAACATCCAGACAGAAGATCAATAAGAAAACAGAGGACTTGAACAACACTATAGACCAAGTGGTCCTAACAAACTCACACAGAACATTCCACCCAACAGCAACAGCATGTTCTCCCTCAGGTCCGTACAGAACATTCTCTAGGATGGATCACATGTGAGATCACAAAACAAGTCTTAACAAATTTAAGACTGAAATCACACTAAGTATCCTTTCTCACCACAAATTAGAACCATAATGAGATGTCACCTCATACCCGGTGGGATTAACATTATCAAAAAAAAATAAGAAGTGTTGACAAGGATGTGAAAAAATTACAACATCTGTGCACTGTTGGTGGGAATGTAAAAAGATGTGGTCACTATGGGAAACGGCATGAAGTTTCCTCAAAAAAATTTTTTTTAATCTACTCTATGATTGATCTTGAAGTTGTTTATGCAAAAGAACTGAAATCAGGATTTTGAGGACATATTCACATTCCCACATTCATGTCCTATTATTCATAATAGTCAAGGGATGGAAACAACCTAAATGTCCATCGGTGGATGAATGGATAAACACAGTGTGGTATATGCATACAATGGAATATTATTCAGTCTTTAAAAAGAAAAATTCTATCACGTACTACAACTTAGATGAAACTTGAGGACACAATGCTAAGTGAAATAAGACACAGAAGGACAAATGCTGCATTATTCCACTTACATGAAGCATCTAAAGTGGTCAAACTCTTAGAACAGAAAGTAGAATGGTGGTTGCCAGACAGTCAGGGAGGGAGAAGTGGGGAGCTACTGTTCAATGAGTATAGAGTTTCAGTCATGCAAAATAAAAAAAAAGTTCTAGAGATCTACTGTACAAAAATATTCATATACTTAACAATACTGTACAGTACACTTAGAATTTTTTAAGGTAGATTTCATGTTATGTGTTTACCATATTCAAAAAATCCTGGGATTGTTTTTTAAGAGTCAGAAGATATCTTATCAACTTCATTTAGTTTAACAACTTTATTTTACTGAAGATTAAACTGAGGCCCAAAGAGATCACAAAGTTAGATGATAGCAAAACGTGGATAGGAGTTCATGTCTCAGTTCACTCCTCCATTCTACCTTGGCAGACTAACAGCAAAGATAGATTCCAACCTATCTATAACAGAAACAAAGAGCCATCATGCAAGTCTTCACCCCATAAATTGGACAAAACATAAAGAAAAAACAAGCAAGAGAGACACAAACCAGCATCTCACTGAAATCAAGCGTACAAAAAACAGAGTATAAAAATTCAACTCTGGATTCAGAAAAAACATACATGTTGGCAACACTTCAAGAGGCTGCAAAAAAAGAGCATAATTTTTCAGACAGTTCTCTAATGAAAATCATAAGTAGTGTTATCTACTTATAAATTATGAGAAATAAAAAAGGGCTTTGTTACTATTCATCATGGTTAGAAGATGAGACAATATATAATGTTTATAACTATTCCTCTTTTTAAAAAATATGATAGCTCATACTTTATTACTATATGAGATACATAGTAATAAATCAGTATAAATAGAAAATAAAGTTATCAGTGGAACGAAATAATTCAAGATATGATCATCCAATGGAAGTGAGAGGTAAAACTCCAAAGCAGTATCTGCTTTTAACTTTTCAGAGTCATGTTTTATAAAACTAGACCTGAACTACAAAAGTGTATTCTTAGTTCACATTTTACCCATAGCCTTAGATTCAATAAATGCTGACTCACTCATCTTTGCATAAGCCCTTGTCCTGAGGAAAAATTGATCTAAATTCTATATATATGTGTGTTTGCCATTTTTAAAAGAATGGTAAGATAATAGTGTCTATTCAGTTAAATTGAAAAGATAAAACATAAAATATAAGAATAAATATGCTTGCATGATATATACAGAAACATAATTCCTTAATAATTTAATATTGGAAGAGACTTTTAAAATTTATTCATTCTACAAAAAATGACATAATAAATGATTAAGCTTTTGAACATTACTTAATTCTACCTTCCTCAATTACTTGACATTTTTACTTATGATGTTTGCTTATTATTTAAATAGTCCATTGGAAAGAAGTTTATTGACAGAAATGCTAAAAAGCTAATTATTTCCTCCACTTATAAGGAATCTGTAGGCACGTAAGCAACATCACAAAAAAAAAGGTAAACAGTATAATCTTACTCTTCTAAGATTCAAATTGTATTTATATACTAGCATTATAATTAAAGAAGTATTCTAGAGTCTTGAAGTTCAACCTTTGAGAGTCAAAAAAAGTTCAAGGAAAGAAATGTACCTAGAATAGCAAAGGCCCCAACCAGGCAATCTTTCGATAGTGATATATCACTCTAGCCTTATTCCAATCCAGCTTGGGCATCTGATCTGTAGTGATTCCTTGAATAACAACAGCTAGCATTTATTGAAGACTAACTATAACATTCTCTTAAGCACTTTATAGAAAATCATGATTATCACCATGTTTCAAATGAAAAACTGAAGCTTGTACTGAAGTTAGGACTGTATCAAAGCAATCTAACACTAAAACCCATCCCATGTACTTGCCACTTAGCCATACCAAAGACAGGGATGACATCTTATTCACCTTTGTGTCCCTAGTTCCCAGCACACTGTAAGTGCTTTTAGAGTATAAATTATGTCTAATTTATCTCTTCAAATTATATAAGCAAATGGATCTTATAATAATGTTGCAACTATTTGATTCTATGAACAAGTTCTGATCAAATTAACTTAGAATCAGAAAAATTTACCTATCCAATAAAGGTTACTAGGATGCCAAAAACATAAACATCATCAGAATCTGAGGTATAAATTTCCTAGTATATAGAAAATAAGGCCAGCAATACAGGAGGTTCAAGTATGGAAAGACAAAGAAAATACTGCAGACTAGAATAAGATAAAGTAAATATCGTATCACTTGAGAGGTTTGATATAGAAGAAAACCACAACCCTTCCCGGCCTAAACTTTATTCCCAGGTGAGTCTCATTAGCCATCTGAATATTATCTCTCAGAGTAAGAAAGCTTATTTATTTAGAAAACAGTATAAGAAAACTTAAATCATGATGTAATGGTTGGCTACATTACCAATACGTAACTACCAATAGGGAAAAAAGGAATATAATCAACAGTTACATCCATTGCTAACATTCTGAAACTTACATAAATGATAACTATAGAGACTGAATTCCTGTATCCATAGAATTTTCTTCTTGGACAAAAGTAGTTACACATTTCTGCCATGTGAGCTCTAAATCTTTGGCCGTCTGACTGGTCAAATAAAAGTCAAAAGTCAATGTCCTATAAGTAAAGTATAATGTATAATTAGGTGCAGACAATTTCTACTATTATGTCTCTCACTGGCAATGTGTTTTACATTTACACTGGATGGAGGAGTTTGAAATCCCTCCAACAATTAGATATTATTAAATATAGCTCATCTAGGTAAGCAATTATGTAACTAAACTAGATAGATTCAATGTTTGGGGGTTTAATAAAATAGCAGATTTATCAAAGAACCCATACATGTTGCTTGCCATAATTCAACGCTGAAGGAATTCAGTACACCCTGTGTGACTTCACTGGGAAAGGACTCTAGGAAGCTTCCACTTGGTGTCTTCTAGGCTTTGCCTCATGAACCTTTTCCTTTGTTAATTTTGCTTTATATCCTTTCACTGTAATAAATCTTAAGCATGGTTACAGCTCTATGCTGAGTCTTGTGAGTTCTTTTAGAGAATCACTAAACATGTTAGTCGTCTTGGGGACCCCCAAACTAGGATCATTCCACATTTTGCTTTAAAAGAAAGTGGTAATTAAGAAAACAATGGTTTCTAGGATTTCTAAAAAGAATAACTTCTAGAGTATTCCAATATCAATAATAAACAGAAAACTCTCCTATGAGTTACATATCCAGCCATCAAAAATATGTGAGGGCCAACTCTACAACGGGCTTGTGTTAGGCTTTGACGACACAACTGACAAAAGACGGTCCCCTGTCTCAAGTAGTTCACAGTCTAGTTAAGAAACTCACAACTATAATCTCAAGCACAAATAATTGAACAACTTGAACTCAACTTTAAAGATTAAAAGTATAAAAAATAGTTTCTATAGACAAAAAACAAGTCAAAAGAACAAGGAAACATTTTAAGATAGTCTTTGATGTATACAAAATAAACAGTATAGCTAATGATTGATTTTTATTGTTCAGAGGAAGAGAGAGATTCTAGAGCTAGGATGCCCAATACAGTAGCCACTAGCTGCCACATGTGGCTATTTCAATTTGATTAATCAACTTGATTAATTTGAATTTGAATTTAAACTAACTAAAATTAAATACAATTAAAACTTCTGTTCCTCAGTCACACTAGCCAAATTTCGAGGACTTAATAGTTACATGTGGCTAGTGGTTACCATATAAAACCGCACAAACTATAGATCATTCACATGATAGCAGAAAATTCTTTTGGACAAAGCTGTTCTAAAAGGCTGAGATGACTGAGAAGGCCTCAGATGTATGTAACAACGACAAAACCTCGGACAACTTAAACGTCTATCAGTATGAAAATGGTTACTACATTAAATTGTTGATACGTTGTGAACACCAGCAGCCTCCAAAAACCATAAGTTAGATCTGCATAAATATGGTAAAACAGCCATAACGTCTTGATGAGTGAAAAAACTACAAAGAAACATGTGCAACATAATGCTTTTGTGTACACTTCTGTGTATACATTTTTTGGGGGAACATAAGAATATTATACACACTATTTCATTGATTGGATATTTTACATACTACTATTATATGTTACATATTTAAAGAAGTTACTTTAGTAAAATAAAATGTTATTTTACTAAAAATTACTTTCAGCAAAAATGGTATGACTAAAGCGGATGTTAAATGGCCAAAGGACATAGAACTACTAGGTAGCAAGGTAGGAAGTAGCTAAGCCGGCCACAGCACCCAGCAAAGGCTCAGTAGAAGAATGAGACAGAGGATAGATTTCCTGCCCAAAGATGACAGTCGATGCCAGGAGACAAAGTCTAATCATGCTTCTCCCCTGCCTCCCCGATCAGCTTATTTTTCAAGGCACATCTATTCCCTCCTCCTGCTTACTGAACCTTGTGTATGTTCTTCCTTTTTTCAACCTGATAGTTCAACTACTGACACACAGAAAATATTCACACCCATAAAATATAATGTTTAAGGATAATAAGGTAATTACCTGCCCCCTTTCTAGGCAAAGAATACTGAAAGTACTGTTTGCCACTCTAACTTTGTGCACACCTTTATTCCAGTATACTTAGGGTTATAGTTACTCATTCTCACACACACTAGCCTGTGAATGCCTTACAGGTGGCAAACCTGCCTCTATTCTTCTTGTATTTACCCAGGACTATAAATGTAACAAGAAGTCAGTAAATGTGAGCTGAACTGAACTTACCAATAACTGAAAAAGGAAGACAAGGTTAACAAAGTATAGGTATTGAGGCTGGCTACTTCTGCCACCAAAAACTACCTGCCAGACATTCCTTTACGCTCTTAGTACCAACATGAAAACCCCATTTGAAAAACTCTTGTTCTTGACCATTTTAGGTTTCCGCTCCACTGCAGAATCTGTGAGGCTATTTCTAGCTAAGTAAACCAATAAGGAGTCTTCCTTTTTTTTTCAGACAGAGTCTCACTCTGTCGCCCTAGAGTGCAGTGGCGCCATCTCAGCTCACTGCAACCTCGGTCTCCCAGGTTCAAGGGATTCTCATGCCTCAGCCTCACAAGTAGCTGGAATTACAGGTGTGCACCTCCATGCCTAGCTCATTTTTTCTATTTTTATTAGAGACAGGGTTTCACTGTGTCGGCCAGGCTGGTCTCAAACTCCTGGCCTCGAGTGATCCGCCCACCTTCGCCTCCTAAAGTGCTAGGATTACAGGTGTGAACCACCACACCCAGCCTAGGAGTACTTCTAGATACATATTTACATTTATATTGAAAAAGTGAGCACTGGGAATTTTTACTACCTTTACCGTTCAACACAGTAGCCACTGAGCATTTGAATTGTAGCTAGTCTGAATCAAGATGTGCAGTGGGTGCAAAATAATACCAGGTTTGGGAGGCTTAGCACAAATATATATATAAAAAACATGCTTCAGTAATAATTTTTATGCTGATTACATAGTGAAATAATACTTCAAATATACTGGGTTAAACAGAACATGTTGAAATTAATTTCACCTATTTGTTTTCACTTTTTAATGTGGCTGCCAGAAAACTTAAACCTATGTATGTAGCATTTTACTTCTATTGAACAGCACTGTTCTCTATCCCTTTTTTGCATCTAAATGTTGTTTAAAACTGGCACGCGCACACACACACAGATAATAATTAATGTCTCTTTTTTGATGTACTTGGGGAATAAAATACGATGATAGCCCCAGAGGGACAAGGAACATGTCATCTAGCTAAGCAGTCTAGCACTGCTCCTGGAATATAAGGTAGCAGACAAATGATTGTGAAATGAATTTAAAAAGCTATAAAAATCAACTATAATTTTAATAATACATAGCTTTCATCAAACACTGACTATAAACCAGTACTATACTCTGGATTATCTCATTTAATCCACACGATGAATTCAATGAGGTGGGTTCTTTTGTTATTTTCATTTTAAAGATAGGAAAATAGGTATTTGTAGAATTATAACAGACTCTCTAATATATTTTGAAATATTACAAGAAATAAACCAATTCAATTTAATCTACGCAGACTATTTACACAACTTTCTTTAAACAATAAATCTTTCTTGAATGCCTCTTATCACATGATATTATACTGGGTGCTATGACACTAAGAGAAATCACAGGTTAGTGCAACCAAAATATTAACAGGTATAGGCTAAATCCTGCTACAAATAAATTCCACTATAATTATCCCACGTATTGCTAAAATATTAATAAACCTAAATATTAATAAACCTAATAGCTAACAATCTAGTAACAGAAAATGCTTGCTGAATTTAGATGATCATTAATAGATGGAATTCAACGTAAAAAACTAGCATTTACATGGTACTTTACAATGTTTTTTCATGTACAGGATCTTTCAGTCCTCACAATGACCCTGAGGGAAAGGTATTATTAAAGGTTGGGTGGGATCTTACAAGTACTTAGATTCATTATTTGATGTAAGAATGCTCCTTATCAAGTTTTAATTCGTATTCTGTAGCTTGTCTTATGGTTAATGCCTAGAATTTTTGAGGGGGAAAGGGGGAATTTTAGACAAACCGCCTACAAAATTAGTTCTGGGTTCCAGATTCCTAGCATCTTCAGAAATAACAACCTTGGGCTGAACAAAGCACGCAGGTAAAATTTTAAAATGTCTAAGAGGCTGAAAGAGGCAGGCTCCAAAAACTTGACATTTGAGGAGGCAGGAAGCATTCAAATTTAAAATAATGCTTCATATAGAATAATTTAAATAGTACCCATCAGCGGTAAGTCATGGGCTTCTTTCTGAAAACATATTTACTAGGGCTCAAATCTTGGATTACCTTGAAAAATAAAGCAATATTTGGTACTCACTAAATGGTCAACTTAATTTTTAATGAGTAAATGACATGGCAAGAATGGTCCAGGTATTTGTAAATGCTAAATGTCTGGGTATGTCTTCATTGGCTTTTGAACAGTTTCAAAGAGCAGACATGAGGATTCATTAGCTCTTAGCACATATGAACCTGCTCCAAAGGCAGCCAAGAGAGTTGCCTAGCAACAGTGCATTTTGCATCTCTCATCATCCCCAAAGATGCTGCTGCAGCAGCAGCTAGGTCAAGCCTCTCATTAGCAACCTGACAAAGGGTTTCTATCTCCTATTTTACAAAATTATTTTTATTTCCAGGTGAAGCTCAAATATCTATGTATTATTCTTTCTGACAATGTATCCCCTTTCCCCTATTCCTTCATCTTCCCAACCCCCATTTCAACAGATATGTTTTAATGAACCCATCAAAATACCTGTAACAAAAGCAGACACTGAGAAATCTAACAGAATTTATATGCTTATGCACATCACTCTAACTGTTCCATATCTTTTGGGCAATAAAATAAGAAAGCTTTAGAAGAAACAGGGGGGAAAGATGCTGAAATCAAATAATGGAAGGAAGAGAAACTCAGGTATTTGACCTCAAAATTAACAACAACAAAAAAATTATCCAAATCATTTGCAATATTATTGCTGAACACTTTGTTTCTTTCTTGTCCCCACAAAAACAAATCCCAACCATACAGCACAATAGCAAAAAGGCAGAAAATTCCAGAGTGGTAATAAATTGTAACAAATGGATTGACAGTTTATAACAAATATAATCCATTGGAAAGGAACTCTGGTTGCCACTTGAATAACTGTGTTATAAAGCTTCACCTCAGATCAATAGCTATTCATTAACTTCTGAAAATATTTCTTAAAATATTTACTGTTCAGTATGGTTGCCATGCAGAACTAAAAATATATATTCACATAATCCTCCTTATATACATTCAAAGGCCCTTAAAAGAAAATAAACAAAATAAGCAAATAGACTTTTCACTTCACGTATCTTAAAGTGCTTAATCTTGATTTCGACATAAACCACATCCACCCTCGTGTATGGGCTTTCATGCTATCGTGAATTTCCCTATGGAAACTATTATAGAACGTGCATGTTACAAAAGACAAAGTGTGGTCCTAATAGACACAGATTAAGAAGGGTGTAATGGGAAACATTTAAAGGCAATTGTTATCAAACCAAGTCAAATTAGGTAAATTTTTTAAGTGATCTGAAAGGAATAATGTGATTTTTCCCTGACATCCCCCCGCCACCCAATTTTTTTTTCCAATGTGCAAGCAGCAAAGAATGAATCTTCAGAAGGATTTCCCAGAAGGGTGTCATTTACCACTAAAATATTTCATTCCAGCAGTTGAAAGACCATAAAAGGGTGAATGTCCTCCAGAGTCTCTAATAACGGTAATAGATCTTGTGTTACTATTCACCAGTGACCTCTCAGTCAGGCGATTTAATTT
This sequence comes from Mandrillus leucophaeus, assembly GCF_000951045.1. Classification (NCBI taxonomy): domain Eukaryota; kingdom Metazoa; phylum Chordata; class Mammalia; order Primates; family Cercopithecidae; genus Mandrillus; species Mandrillus leucophaeus. Next base: position 424,495 of record NW_012099099.1, read on the forward strand.
TTCCCCCTACAGCATGGTTGGTTTCACACACAGTGTAATAACAGTTTTTGCACAACAAGACAATTCATCCGATTAGAAGGACTGTATTAAGTCTTTCATGAACAGCATGTGTCACTATAGCTTCAGCCAGGGTTTGATTTAAGACAGCATAGTATATGCATGCATGATTCTTCATTTTTCTGCTGTTTTAAAAATGATCCCAGGACTTTCTTTAGCAATTTTGCAGACCATTGCCTGAAACCTCCCTGGCTTCAAAAAGTAACTAAGAACTCATCAAATGTTCACTGAGCACTTTAAAACAGGCACCAAAAATTCTCTATCAAGCTAGTGAAATTCCACTATTGTTTCAAAGGGGAAAAACATGAAAAAGAACAGAATGGGCATACCTGATTATTGCAAATACTTTTTTTTTTTTTTTTGCTTCATGATATTTCATCAATTTATCATTAATTTTAAAGACATATGACATCACCAAGGAAAGCTTAAGCTAAAGTGAATTTTGAGACTTCTACTTGTAAACCTCAGGAACACACATACACACAAAAATTTAAAGTGAACCCAAAGGAAAAGATGTCAATCAAACCCACCTTCTGGCAATCTCTACTATAGTAAATGGTTTGACATTATCAATCAGTGCCCACTGAAGCCTAAACTTGAGATTATCTCCACATTTCTTACTCCCACACTGATGAGATTAGGAAGGTTAAATCCAGAATCTCTGTGGCAAAGGGCCACAATGGTAACCAACAGCATTCTCAGGGGTCCCCTTAACCTTACAACCTTTAATTGACGCTGATAGGCTTGGCTTCCCCACACCACTTCCATCTCTGAATCTGCTCACCCTAGGGGGCAATGTCAGCACTCCTTCAACACTGAGTCAGGGTGTCTTCACATCGAACAGGTCCCAAGGGGATTAACCTACTGCTCCATAGCAAGGAGCCCAAGTTTGCAAGATTAAGTTCTCTTTAGACTCTTGATGTACGTGAGATGCTCTCCTCTGTTCCACAATCCTTAGGATCCTGCTTCTTTCAATAGAGTCCTGTACACTCCTCTAAGCAGCCCTATCATAAGAGATCTGAAACAATTCCCCTAGAGTTCTCTTGCCCATGTTCCCTATGTTCTGTCAAAGGGAACACTAACACATCTTTTACTTCAACAAATTCTAGATCCCATACTGCAGTACTCTCTCCTTCACTTCCACTATCAAAACAACTAGGCAGACCATCACTCCCTTTTCAATTTTTCAGGGAGTCACCAATTTACTGTATCCATTTGTCCACCCCAACTACAAGGGATACACATCAAGCTGAACTGGAGAGAGAGAGGCACAGGGGGCAGGTAGAAGGTAGGCTGAAGTCCCAGTCACTAGGCTTGAGATAAGGAGCTACCACTTGTGGCACTCATAACCCTCTAGCAACTTTGTCCAGCAATCCTCTCTCTTCTTTTCACCTGTCCTATCATTTCCTAAAAACAAGGCATCTATAGTATTTCAAGCTGAAGGATAATTCCATAAGTCCACTTAAAGCAGATCAAGCTGCACCTCTACCATTAAAAACTGAATACAATTTGACACTAAATAAAGCAAAATGTCACCAGTATAATTATTATTAATAATAATTCACACTACTGGAAATAATGAAAGGAGGCAATATGGAATTAGAGAAAAATGTTAAAGAAATAAAATTCTATTACTTCCACATATATACTGTAACGAACTAATTAGCCAAGTGTTACCAAGTACCAGTCCCTGCTGATCTGTTAATGAATAGATAATTCGACCATTTTAAATCACCACATTCATTGTACCAAAGCAAGTGAGCAAATTCAAACTGCCTAAAAACAGTAGCTTCAACACCTGCTTCTGTTTTAACTCAGCCTGTATCAAATTACCCTGAGCTCTAAATTAATAGGATTTCATTTAATGAAATTTTACTGCAATCCAACCTAACCTAAACCCTGTCCCTGGACTCTACAGTGTTTCATCTATTAGTCTGAATAATATATGACAATATTGGAAAATAGTTTATTTGTTCTAGGACAGAAGGTAGACACGTCTAATATATTTTGTGTTAATTAAGTCAACAACACACATATCAAAGCCCAAGAACTGTCCAAGGTTACTAGGAGGTAAAAACAAGTAAGACATAGTTTCCCTTGAGAAATTCCTTTTATGAATTCTAAATCTAATTGTATCTACTAAAAATTCCCTTTGAAGATAGCTTACATTCAGGATAACTACAGGACACTTCAAAAGGAAGTGTAAAGACATTTTGTCCTTACTCATCTTATTCAGCTTTAGTGCTACTTGATTCTCTAATAAAAAAAAAAAAAAATCAAGTTATATATATTTTTACATCCTTGTTTTCTTTAGAGACAAAAGGAAAAATACACAAATTGTTTTAAATGTAGAAGTAATCCATTCTCATAAAAAAATGGTAACAAGCAAGAATGACAGGACACAGATTCCAAAAGTCCAATCAACACAGCACAAGCCTGCCAGGTAGAAATTATCCCAAATAACTTCTTAACTACCTGCCTGGCTCCACTTAGGTTGTAACCATGTCTACCCATTTGAAATACATTTACATCCGAGTGCCCAACTTCATTATATTAACTGTCCTGAAAACTTGCCTAACAGTCTATTATAACATCTATCGTGAAAAGCTCAAAACCGTCATTGGTCAGGTAGAAGCACTGTGTGCTCAACAGACAAACGGACTGCACTCGAGACTTCTGGCAAAGGAGTTAACACAGCTGTCCAACTTCAGGCATTCTGGGGTTGACTTTTCCCACCAAATCCACCAAATCATAACCCATCATTTCAATCACAGCTATCACATATCAGCATAATTGTGACTGTGTGTGACTGCCTTTCTTTGACTCTCCAACAAGAAAATTAAATCTGAAATACAATAGAAAAGTACTGCTGATGAAACTATGGTTCACAAAGTAAAGAACTAACACAGGACCTCCAGATATGTATTTTATTCCACTGTTTGCTCAAAAATGGTACTCAAGGAAGATCATGTAAACGTCATGCATAAAATAAAAAAATGGCCCCTATTACGACTTTTTACAGGGTATATCCTGTCTTCCCTATGCATTATGAGTGCCTCAATAACTGTATTTGTATCCTAAATTCCAATTAAAATGTATATTCCAGGGCAGGCGTGGTGGCTCACGCCTGCAATCCCAGCACTTTGGGAGGCCAAGGCGGGTGGATCACTTGAGATCAGGGTTTTGAGACCAGCCCTAATTACACACATAATTTTATTTCTTTTCTTGAATTGATAATGGCCAGAACCTTCAGATGAATAGTAAAACTGATGTCAGACAGAATTTTTTCATTACTAATTTCAATGGAATTGCTTGCAAATCTGACTTAATCATTATAAAATCTCCTCTTTGTCCCATGTAAGGCCTTTCACCTTGTATTCTATATTATCTATCTTGGATGAACATATTAAGAAATGCTGTGTCTGTTTTTTTTTTTTTTTTGAGATGGAGTCTCGCTCTGTCACCCAGGCTGGAGGGCACACTGCAAGCTCCACCTCCCAGGTTCACGTCATTCTCCTGCCTCAGCCTCTCAAGTAGCTGAGACTACAGCCACCTGCCACCACGCCCGGCTAATTTTTTGTATTTTTAGTAGAGACGGGGTTTCACCGTGTTAGCCAGGATGGTCTCGATCTCCTAACCTCATGATCCACCTGCCTCGGCCTCCCAAAGTGCTGGGATTACAGGCGTGAGTCACCGCGCCTGGCCCAAAACATACTGTGTCTTCTTAATCATTTATCTAGCTTTTCATTTTCATCATTTAATTTTCAATTTCAGGTCTGTCTCTTGAAAACCGTACACAAGTGAATTTTTTAAACCCAATACGAGCCTTTCTTTGATAAGGGAATCTAATTCATTCATAGTAATTGTGGTAACAGGAATACTTGAACTAGCTCCTAAAATCTTATTTTATGCAATATTTGTCATTTTAAAACATTTCTTTTCCTTTTGTTATATTATTCAGAAATTATAGAAGACCGATTGTTACTAATAAGGTAACATTTAAGCTTGTTTTCCTATCGACATCTATAACTACTCAGTTCCCAAAAAACATTCTAGTCTATCATGTTCTCACTCTTCACACTATCAATACCACTATTCACCCCCAGCCACTTCCCATATTTTAATTAGCTAGGATTTTGGGTCCAGGGAGTTATCCTGTTTTATGTTTTATATATACAATTATTTAACATTACTAATAAAATTTTCTGGAAATTTTGATATCATTCAATATTTCTTCTCTGCTTGCTTAGATTCCTTTTCAATTTTGTATGAATATATTCTTGAGAGTAAGCAAAAAATATTATTGAAATATTGAAACATTATCAAATTCTTACAAATCTAAAAAGGGCTTTATTGCCATTACTCACAAAAGATAGAATAATGGGAAGAAATATGCCAGGTTCAAAATTAGTTTTTTTCAAGAAACTGGAAGATAACCCTCCAATGTATTCCAATGCCCGGTGTGCTATTAATGAGAAATCTAAGGTCAATATAATTTTAAGTAAGTTTTTCTTCTCCTATTCTTCTTTGAAATCCCTTATGATTTTCTCTTTATCCTTGAGGTTCTGGAGACATATTTAGGTATTAATAAATCATTACTTGTGCTGCTTAGCTTTCAGAGGGTCCTAACAATCTGTAGCCTTCTGTCCTTTTTCAGCTCAGGGAAAGAGTTTTCCGGTGTGTTTTAAGTTTCCATCCTTCATTTTCTCTGTTTCTTTCACCCTGGAATTCCTATTAGAAAGTTGTTAGAACACCAAGTTGACTCTCATTGTCTTCACTTTTTCAATTTCATCTTTTTTCTCTGTATTATGAAATATTTAGATGAATATTTTACAATCTCCATAATAATACAAATCTAATCTAATCTAATCTAATCTCCATAGACACACTATGGCAATCACATTTTTAATTTCTGAAATCTCTTGTTTTCAAATTTCTTCTTTCTCTTAGTAGCATTTTTATATACAATACAAAAACATATATACAGTATCTTTCCAACATCTCTTAGGACATAAATCGTTTTTACATTACCTCCTGCTCCCTAAGTTCTCTTACTTCTAGAGACAGAAGCTCTGGTTAGTCACGTTGTTAAATTTTCTCTTAAGTCTGGTGAGCCTTAACTATTCATTTATATTTATGAATCAAGGCCAAGTTGGTTGCAGGGAGCTGGCATGGTTTAATTCAAGAGATATAAATAAATGTTTCCTATAAATAAGATTGTCCTTTGATTTGAAGGGCTGACTGTGGAAGGGTTGAAGAATGATGAGGCATATAAACTTGCTGCTCCACTTCAGGTTGTCTGGCCATGGTACAAGTATGTAGAGGACCAATCCCCACTTCGCCCTTCCCTCTCCACTAAATAAATAAGCAAAATTTTGTTCTAGCAATGATGGACTTCAATGTATTTTCCCTTGAGCAAAATTCCTCCTACCTATTATGAAATTCAAAGCTACCACAAAGTCTGCTCTGATTCCCTTCTCACAGTCCTTCAACAACACCAGAAGCTCATCCCTTGGAGAGTTTCAACCAGAAACAAACCTGCTAGTCCCTGATATCAGTTGGAAGCAGATAGACTCCACTGTTCTGAATGCAGTTTTGGACCCCTTCTCCTCAAACTCCACCCCATCCTTTCTGATGCTTGCTGTTCAGTGACACACCCAGACAAACGGATTTTGTTTCAGTACATCAGTAGGTATCACACTGGTAGGGGTTTAACTGAAAAGTTACAATTCCTTCAATGAGAACTGTCAGTCATTTCTAATCTGTAGACCAATCAGAAGTAATGGCCCAATATTAACACCCAGGAGTCCCAAGAAATTAACACAGAATTACTTCCCTGTGTATAAACTCCAGGCTTTTTGCACACAACCAGGAAAACACAAAAGGGATCAAATGCCAGTTGAAAGCTTTTTATCCTACAGATATATATGTAAGGTTTACAAAGAAGAAGTAAACACATTGCCACAGGATGGGGTACATGCAACTTGACCTTGTATTTTGGTTGTGTTTCTCTTCACCTAATTGCTCCATGCTGGCACGCTCATCCCAATTTTTCTCCAGGCATAATCGATGCTATGGCTACCAGGGAACAGTAGTACACTACTTCTTATCTATCAAGCTATTTATTAAAAGTACTGTACATTCTGGTTTCTTTTTGCTGGTGTGAAGAACACAGGAAGCCGACTGACTTCAGGGGGTAGCAATTCATAGAATTCAGTAACAACAGAACAAAGTACAAAGTGTCCAAAGACTCTTTGTGCAAGTTCTTTTATAGAATATATTTTCTCTTTTTCTCACAGCAGTAACTTACAGATCATTAAATTTCACACATTTCCTATTCATTTTCCATGTTAAAATATGGCTTATGACCCTGAGTAGAACTATCACAGGATTCTGCCCTATAACTCAACTTTTACTATTTGATAATATATGACTTTTCAAAGACCAGCAAGTCATGGCCCATGAACCTAGTCACATAAGTGATTTCAAATGGATCAAATGTGTACACTTTTACACATGGAAAAAAACTGAAGCTCTGAAAATGTCACAAAGAATAAAATAATTGAAGATTGCAACTGTTCCCATTATGCAAGACCTTTAACTAGACTTAACAACCAAAATGTAAAAAGAAAATAAAATACCTCAGTGTTGTAAGATGCAAGTAAAAGCAAAGCAAAATAAATAAGCATGACTCTATTCCCACTTCCAAATAAGAGAAAAACAAGCAAGCAACAAGAATTTGAAAGAGGCACTGAGTTTTGCAAAACTCAATTTGTTAAGACCATCATTGGGGATAGATTTTAAGGAAGGAACCTATGGTTCTCTAAAATCAAATTTATGAGCTTTTGCTCTTTGGCATATTCTATTTTATAAATCAGTCAAAAAGAAATTGATACACCTTACACATAGTATTTAGAGTTATTCCATTGAAGGTGAGATACTAAACTATTTACACTTTTATTTTAGACCAACTCAACCTATTTAAAAATTACTCATCTTTGTGGTTGATGTTCAATTCAGATACCTAAGCATTTAATCTTACCAAAAACCCTTAAACCTCATGGATAGAAACGTAGGAGGAAAACATATTTTCTCAGGTCTTAAAACCACAAACAAATAGCCTTGATTTCCAAAACAATATAATCTTTCGTCAGGTATTCCCTCTACAAATATTTATCAGATACTATGAAGCATCCTATAAGGCTTCTACACACCAGGTGGCCAGAGGCTGCCAGAGACTTCAGGCAGCCTGAGCTAAGACAACTAACTGGCTGCCAGAATGCTGAGAGGGGATAATATCTCAGCACACCTACCACATATACCACATTTCAGTGTCCCCCAAAAGACAAACTGAGAAGTTCTGCTTTACATTTTTTTGCCTATTCAGCACATTCAGCACATTCCCACTTCTATGACCAGTACACTATCTATTCTTCCTTTGGGGGACCATCTCACCCCATTCCACATGAACCTGATGGCAGAAACAATTTTAGGACCTGATACTTCACCTACTTCTATTCTACCCAGGATGGCCAAGTAAAGTGCCCCATTATCCCATCATGATGGTTGGTCCAATGTAAACACATGACCTAAGCAAGGCCATTCTGAGCATTCTTTACTTCTCTCTTCCTTTTGAATTTTGAATATAAGCTTATAAGGCTTTGGGCTTCCAGCAAATTCACAGAGGAAAGAAACTGTAGCTTGAAAATACTGTCCAGACCATGAATGTCCTAAACACTAGAGGTAACAAAAACTAGAAGAAAGGATTTTGAATGTTTCCAACATGTACACACAAAAATGATAAACATTTAAGGTGATGGATATACTATTATTAATTACCCTGATTTGATCACTGCAGATTTTATACATATATCAAAATATCACTCTGTATTCCATAAGTATGTACAATTGTTAATTGTGAACTAAAAATAAAGGGGAAAAAACGTTTTAGGGCAGTTTAAGATGGGTTTCTGTTACTTATAGAATTTGATCATGCTTGATCAAATTTCCTGTGTGTGTGTATAGATAGATGCAATATATGTTTTATATCAGTGGTGTAGACAGAACAAGGTAACCCACTGTATAACTTCAACGGAATCCTTCTTTAGATAATCTTCAGGCATTATCTGCATTAACTATTCTAGCGATTATCCTACCAAGTGTCAACACTGAAAGAAAACATTGGTTAGAATTAGGATCACTATAGAAAATACAAGGAGAGATAAAGCAGAAAGCAAGTTAAACTGATTCACATTATGCATACACCATGAAACAAAAGTATTTTGAGTATATTACAAATACACTTGCAGAATCAGAACAGATGAGGTCAGAGTGAAAACTTTTTGTGAGATATGAGCAGTTGTTTACACAACAAAAAGGAATGAGTACAACAATTTGAGGATAAAAAGGAATTCCAAATACATTAACTTCATTATCTGTATTTTTTTGTTTTTTTTTTGTTTGTTTGTTTTTCCTTTGAGACAGAGTCCCAGGCTGAAGTGCAGTGGCATGATCTCAGCTCACTGCAACCTCCACCTCCTGAGTTCAAGCAATTCACCTGCCTAAGCCTCCTGAGTAGCTGGGATTACAGGTGCACTTCACTGTACCCGACTAACTTTTGCATTTTAGTAGAAACAAGGTTTTGCCATGTTGGCCAGGCTGGTCTCAAACTCTTGACCTCAAGTGATCCGCCCACCTCAGCCTTCCAAAGTGCTGGGCTTACAGGCATAAGCCACTGCACTCACTTAACTTCATATCTCAAATAAACACATTTACCCCTTTTCTACCATCAAAGTTTTTCCTCTAGGAACACATCACTTTTCCATTGGGAGACGGAAGGTTTCTTCATCATTCTTGAAAAGAAACCCAAGCACAGATACTAATAAACAGAGGATAACAAAAATGTCAAAACTACTTGGTTAGAAAACCTTTCCTTTATAGGAAATGCATTCTAGAGATTCTATCAATTGGAGAAAAAGAAAGTCACAGGTTATTATGCTAAATATGTGGTTAGTGTAAAAGGCTGGGGAAAGAAGTCTTATTAACGCCTGACTGCTTTCTCATTATATCCTAAGTTCTGTGCAGATAGGAAGAAAAATTGTTTACCCTCATATCCTAGCATGCAGATCTGTACCATATGCATAGCAAAGAGTCCATACTTTTTAGCTTATTAAATGACTCAATAAAGATAGTATCAAACTGCAAGAAGTTAAAAAGATATTAATGTCTATTGTATAGGCTCCCTTATCCTGAATTGATTAATCTGTGTCCACTTTAAATGATCAACATTAGAACTAATGGATATGTATCTTGGAATAGGTTCCAAGAGTTGGCAAAAGCATTACAAAAGAGCAAATCCACCAAAAAATTGGAAGAACCAGAATAGCACCATGTGCAGATTTCCTTACAAAGTATGCTTTCATTTAAAACATGTTTGCATCATTAAGTATACATCAACTCAGAGTAAGGAAAAAGAAGAAAAAAATGGAAGGATAAAGATAGCAAAAAAAAAAAAAAAAAATCATCAACCCATAATTTAAAACTCTGCTGCAAATAATCCACAAAGCAGGAATCATCTACAGTTCCAATGACTAAGCTTTCTTCTCATTATTGTTCCATCATTCTCTTGCTTTACCTGGGAGGAATCTGCTTGGGCTAATTCTGTAGTGACCTTCAGTATTTGGTGAAGATTCTGTCCTTTGTCTTCAACAAGGAGGTGAGCCAGCAGAAGAAAAGCAGGCACAGGGATCACAGTAGTAATAGGAAGCAATGACTCTACTGAAGCCAACCAGTCATTTGCAGCAGACGAGTCTCTCATTACTTCAAGAATCGTCCAGGCTGTAAATATTGAACCATACATACTGGTTACAGGGCACGCAAGCTTGTAGGAGAGCTGAAAAATAAAGACAAGAGAGGCATAAATAAGTGAGATAAATATATTTGTCAGAAATATATTTTTGGCATTCGTATATTTCATTGTAAGATATCACTCCTTCCAAAATATGAATACAAATTGAATTGCTGCCAAAATCTTCTCTGCACATAATTGAGGTAATAGGATTACACAAAGAGAAAAGAGTTGTTAGATGGAACTCTAGAAGAGTTTTATCACAACTTTCCCTCATATTTACCATTCATTCCCCATTAAGGCAGAAAATACGAATCAATATACAAGATCCAGAGGCAACTGTGTTTGGAAAAAGTTATTATCACTAAAAAAGTATTCACCAATGAGAAGAAAGATAAAAAAAAAAAAAAATACTGTATTTGCCCAGCTCCAGGCCCTACGCAGAAGCAGTTTGGGGCAGATGGCAGACTTGGACTGAGGACAATTCATTTCTGTAACAGACAGTACGTTGATAGGAACAAAGTTGGTTCAGCTGGAGCCTGGGAATTCATTAATAATTGTAACTTGTGCAATAGGAAATGGTCTGACAGCTCTAAGCTGAAACAATACCCAGAGATGATATTATCCTAAATTAATCTGAGAAATGGCTCCTCGCAGAAATAAAGTAGTGCAGACAGGGCCAGAGGGTAGCCAAGGTGAGCTCTGTAAATAAACAACTCAGGAGAAGTCACAGACGTTAAAGAATCATTAGACACTGCTTGCTAATAAAGTAATTCAAATCATGTAGAGTGCTTTGTGACAGATTAGAAATCTCTAGATTATAACTGTCTGATCAATAGAGGCTGACTTATATGAATCAGGATAACAATTGAAAGGATGGAAAGTAAAAGTTAAGCTTTATAAAATTTTTAAATAACAGCTTTATTGAGATATAATTTGCATACTATAAAAGGCACCCTTTAAAAGTTTATGACTTATTAGATTTTAGCAATTCATTTCTAGAACTGTGTAACCATCATCACTATCTAATTTTAGAACATTTTCATCAACCCACACAAAAATCCCATACCCACTGATAGTCACTCCTTATTCCCCCAACCCCACCTCCAGCCCTTGGCAACCACTACTCTACTCTGGTTCTATACTGGCCATTTCAAATAGGAAACACATAATATGTGGCCCTTTGTGACCAGCTTCTTTCACTTAGCATGTTTTCAAGGTTCATCCATGTTGTTACTCGTATCAATAATTCATTTCTTTTTATTGACAAATAATATTCCATTGTATGGATACACCATATTTTGTTTATCCATTATCAATTGATGGATATTTGGGTTGTTTCCACATTTTGGCGCTAACGAATAATGATGCTATGAACACTCCTGTAAAAGTTTTTGTGAGGTTATAAGTATTCAATTTTCTTGAGCATATATCTAAGAGTAGATATGAAATGTCTTTGACAATTAAGTAAAAACAAATGAGGAAGCTCTCACTGTATTGATATAAAAAGATTCCCCCAAGTGAAAATATAAGATACAGATACTACGACTGGAGTGCTAACGATTTTTTTTTCAAAGAGAGTGAGGAGAAAAAGAAAATATACTTGTAGTTGTTTGCATATGCAAAGAAAAGTATGTGGACAAATACAGAAGAAATTAGTAACCACTAAATCATCTTCTGTTTTGGAGAGTGAGAACTGGACAGCTGGAATCAAAGGCAAGAAGGCAGCATTCATTATATGCAATTTTCTACTGTCTGAACCATTTGAATATACTACTATTTCAAGAAAATTACAAATTTTAAAAATTAAATAATATCTAAATTTATATAGGTCCAGCTCTCTAAGAATATTTTTTTTTCCCAAGAAGAAGGAATTCATTAACAACCATGGCCAAGTTTTTTAGACTAATGACAAACACCATAAAATTTAAAGGGCCAGGACTTCAGCACAGCCATACCAGCTATCAGCCATTACGCAATTTTTCTAAGCCTTACTTTACTCGTTTGTAAAATTTAAGAAACGACTACTTTCCTGCTTAGGTTGTAATATCTATAAAACACCTAGCACAGTGCCTGAAGTTGCAAAATAAAGGGAAATAGTATTGCTGTCATCTTCAGAAGAGAAAAATAAAACTCATGCAAATAAATATAATTTGGAAATTACCATGAACCACAAGTTGAGTAAAAGCAACAATATAACAGGGACATGTAAGAGGAAACAATGAAACAGAAAGCAATCCTAGGTTACTTGAACTGTTATGTCCAGGTTTAGGCTCTTAAGTTTGTTTGTTTGTTTGCCTAAGGTTAGAGCAGCAGGAGAAATTGTCCTATTGAGTGACAGCTGCCACTGGCACAGTCCCAGGGCAAGGACGCAATCAAGAGTTTTCTCTTAGCAGCAGCTACCAAATCCTGGCCCCATAGCCTGAGGGAGGACCTGTGAAAGTGCTAGTAAGCTTTGCTTTTAGAGGAGAAAGTAGGTGTTTAAAAATAAAAGGTTTATGTTACATGAATTATATACCAATAAAAAATAAATCACAGAAAAATACATTTAAATAAATACTGGGTGGTTGTAAGACATCTTTTATAGGTATAAAATAACTGAGAATCTTTATTTTAAAAAACATTTAATAAAAATGTGCAGGTACATAAGTAGTAACAATAAGACATCTGATAGTACTTCGTTGTCAAAATAGGTCTGAAAAAGAAATTGTGAACAATATTGATTTTCATTAACTGTAAAAAGAATGGCATTAATCTATAATAGTGACTAAAACAGGCTTAACAAAAGTAGAGAGTGGGTATAGGAACTCAAACTTACAGACCCTTAAAAGTAAGATAGATTTTTGCTAGAGGATATCACTCACTCACCAGTCAAGCACTATGAAGACTCTAGCACTATGAAGACCACGATGAAGACTCTAGACATGAGTTGAGAGATTTGGGAGTGGTTTATTATAACCAAGAGATAACACACCATCCTCAGTCCCGCGTCTTTCAGAAGATGATGATAGAAGCACATCTAAGACTTACTAATTCCTAAGTTTCAACCAGAAGTCTAAAAAAAGTTTATTTCAATATACTACTAATTCACAGTTTGTTTCCCTGTAAATCTGAAATACAACTGTTATTTACTCCCAAGTTCAGCACAAAGATGATAAAATGTTGTGCCAAAAAAAAAACAAAGAAAGAAAACAAAACAAAAGTGCTGGTAACAGGATATAGGCTCTAGAATCAAACAAAATCTGAACTCCAACTCTACCCTTCACTACCTGCGTAATCCAGACAAATTAACTTCTCTAATCTCAGTTTCCTAGCTTGTAAAATAAGTATTTTAAGAATACCATCAGTGAAATGCAAAACAAAACCACAATGAAATATCACTTTACATCTACTAGGATGGCTAAATCAAAACGATAGACAGTAACAACAGTTGGCGAGGACGGGGAGAAATTGAGAAATTGGAACCCTCATACACTGCTGGTGGGAATGTAGAATAGTGCAGCCCCTTTGGAAAACAATCTGTCCATTCCCCCCAACAGTGAAACATAGAGTAATCACCTTATCTAGCAATTCTACTCCTCAGTATCTACTCGAGAGAAATGAAAACATTTGTCCACACAAAAACTGATACATGAATGGTTATAGCAGCACTAGAGCCAAAAAATGGAAAAGAGCCAAAAATTCATCAACAAAAGAACAGGGAAGTAAATATAAGGTATCCATACAATGGAATATTAGTCAGCTCTAAGAGAAAATGAGGCACTGCTACATGGCACATGCTACAACATGGACAAACCTTGAAGACATTATACTAAGTGAAAAAAGCCACTCACAAAGGACCACATATTGTATGATTATATTTGAAGGAAATGTCCAGAATAGGCAAATCCATACAGAGACAGTGAGCAGATTAGAGACTGCCTAGCCTGAAGGATGAGGAAAAAATGGGGGAATTAGGGAGTGATGACTACTAGTGCAGGGGTTTCTTAGGGTAATAAAAATAAAAATGTTCTAAAGTTGATTGTGGTAATGAATATATAATGCTGTGAATATACTAAAAGTCATTGAATTGTACACTTTAAATGAGTGAAGGGCATATGTGAATTACATTTCAATAAAGCTATTAAAAAAGAATTGGGTTCCCACTGCATGACAGTAAGTTATTTACCTTCTTTATGCCTCAGGTAACTCTTGGGTAGAATGAGATCAATAATTTTACCTACTTCAAAGAGTGTGAGACAAAATCAAATTAGTTAGTACAAGCCAAAGTGCTTAAAACGAAGCCTGCACATATGAAGTGCTCAATAAACAACCCCATGAAGGTGGCGTTTTGTTACCCACTTTACCAGGGCCCAGATACCACAGAGATTGTCACTAGTCCAAGGCCACACAGCTGGAAATAGATTTAAAAAAAAAGAAAAGATACTTATTTCATAGTTATTGTAAGAAATATGAGTTGGCCCACATAATAACTCCTAGCATACCGCACATGTTCAATAAATGTTAACTTTAGCTATAAGTAGGACAAGGACAATTCCTTGCAAATTTTATGATTTTTAAGAAACAAATATTCTGCTTCCTTTATACTACTTCAAAGCAATTTCAAATAAAATCTACTTGGCAAAGCTTTATTACCAAAGACCCAAAAGTACCATATTTAATTTTTAAAAACACACATAAGAATGAATAAACACATGGTAGACCCCAGCTCAGTCAAGCTGTCTCTAAATTGTTCTGCTGACTAAAACAGTTCCATAGAGATGAATTTTGCCTCCTGTACAACTACAAGAATTTAACTTTTAAGTCTTCTTTTCCACTTCATCTCACCCATCCACCCTTACTCCCCTCCAAAAAAACTTTTCCAATTCTGTCTTACTTTCTGAGCCAGTTACTCAATGTGTTAACTCTCAGCTCCACACCCACCCTTCTTTGTCTATATGATCCTACAGTTGTGCCTTTTCAGCATTTCTCCTTTGCCCTCTGCTCTAATATTAGACCTTGTCAATAGAGAGCACAGGAGAGACATTGCAAGGAAAGGAAGAAGGGGCTTCTCTTCAGGTTCCTGTGTGCTTCTTTGATTTCTCCTACCACGGCTGCTAGGGACATGCAGGATATCCCAGAGGTGGCTTCCAGTGGACCAGCTCAGCCAATTCCAGCCTGCTCACACCACGACAAGTGGTTTCCTGTGGACCAGTTCTAGCCTATGGCACCCCAGCAGACTATATCACCCAGTAGGCCTTCTCCACATTCTCTCCTACCAGGTCTCTCAGTGTTGTCTGGGGAGACCTTTTTAGTTCCTTCCTTGGGAACTCTGCCTTGGTCTTAACTTAGAGGTAGTAGCTGCTCCCTACATGTACTACTGTAATATTCCTTAGACGCTTTTTTTTATAGGTTTTTATAACTAAACACCTCTTACTAATAATTATTTGCATTAAGTTTTCCTTGTTCAAACTGCCAGTATGTTTTCTCTTTCCTGACTGGAATCTGACTCATACACTGATGCAGTCTCTCTTTTATTTCCCACGTTCTCCTGTGGGAGTAGAGGGGAACAAGGAGGAAGCAGAATGTTTCAAGCCCCTTAGAATTTACAATTAGTGTTCAATTTTTTTTTATTTTAATATTTATTTATTTATTTAATTTTGCCTGGGAAGAATGTAATAGGTAGTTTTAAATATCACATTTAATAGCCAAGATCACACCACTGCACTCCAGCCTAGGCAGCAGAGTGAGACTCCGTCTCAAAAAAAAAAAAAAAAAAAAAAAAATCGAATAGTCAAATAATCTTGACTTGGGGAGGAGACTGAGAATATTTGGCTGAGTCTTGAAGAATGAATAGTTCAGGTAGATGACATAAAACAGCATTCTGTACAAAAACAAAGATTCAGGAAGAGACTTGAAGAGTTTGGGGCATGTTAAATTCATAAGTGTGACTGGAATGTAAAGTTCCAGATAGGAGCAGGAAAAAAAAGCCAACAGTAAAATGTGGCTTAATTTTTTTAAAACAGTGATCATATATCTACTGAAAGCCTCCTTAAAGCAGCACAGTATCATAAGGGATATAAGATATTTATAGCCCTAATAGTAATTCTGCCCCTCCCCTTTACCAGCTGCTAAAGAGAAAGTCCAGATATTAGTGTTGATGAATAAGATTCACACACATCTGAGCAAATAGTAAACGAAGTACTTATGTACTAGAGTTGGGGTGATCCTCAGTAAATAACACGTGTGATTTAAAGGAATAGAACTTTTGCCCTGCCCCCACTCCCATTCAAGATCCAATCATTGTTCTATATGGGCAAACCAAGAGGTAAAGTAAAAAAGCTACTAGAATTTTTTTTTGTCAGATTTTGTACTCCTATTAGGGCTGATGCAAGAACTTCTCTCTCTTAATTCAAATCAAATACCTGTTTCAAGTTTTAAAGTTTTAGCCAAACAATTAGGATTTAGGAAGCTGTAGTGGACATTCAATTTGCCTATAATTATTAGTCAGTTTCTGCTACATGCTCAAACAAGAAATAATAATGACTGGATTTGTGCTGCTGGAGCATTTAACATAAGAGGTATCTCTGCTTTTGCAGATGAAGCCACAACCATCACTCTAGTTTGTATTTACATAGTGCCTCTCTTCATGGAGATTTAAGATGCTTCACCAGCTTCATCTTATTCAATCCTCATTTCATCCCCATAAGAGGAGTTGGAAAATAATGCTTCATTTTGATAAAGGCAAAACTCAAATATCATAACAAAAAAAGTCTGGCAAATCTAGGCCTAGAACCCAACCAATATCCAAACCAAGACAATACTTGTACATTACTGTAACAGGAAAAGTGAGACTGAAAAAGCAGAAGGAGGAAGGCAGGATTGGAAAAGGAATGTGGCAGGCCTGTTGTCTTCCAGTTGGAGGCAGCAGAATAGGGGCATACACAGGGGACATCGAGAGTCATTATGCCAGGGAATATGGCAAGAGGTACCATATTAAATAAGGAAGTTTTAGTTCTTACTGATATCAGAAGTTTCAGGCATTTGAGGACTATTTCCCACCTTGGATTATCCCAGATCTAGCAATATGCTATACTTAACTAACAGTATAATTTTAAAAAATGATTCCATGTTAAAATATATTAGAGAAGCATCAGGTTAAATAGAATTAGTTCCTTTTCTGAAGAACCCTTCAGGATCTTTAACTAGTATTGTGCACTGGATTTTCAAAGAAGAAAAGATATAGCATTTCCAAACTTATTTCACGACAGGACTACTATCCCTTCTTATAGTCCAGAAGAATATGTTAAGATCTCCAACAGCATTACCTGACTGAAGATAAAGTCTGATAACAAACAGATGCTTCATCAGGAGGCAAGATTATCTGTATACCTAAATTCCACATCGACACTTTATTTAAGAGAAACAAGGATAGATTCATTACCTTTTGGTGGTCATCTCTGTAACATTCCTGCTGTATCATTTCCAAAAGGTTTAGAGCCAACTGCTGCCTAGAGGGACCTTCTTCATCCATAGATATACAGTCTTCCAAGGCAGTAGAAGATAGTATCTGCAGAATTGGCATCACTAACAGCAGAGAGGACTTTGGGATTTTCTGATCCTCAGTAACAGAGAGGAGCTTCAAAGCTATTCATCAAAATAATAACGCACGTTTTTAAAAATTAATACCACAGTCAAACAAAATGCAATTTTGCTTAAGAGTGATAAGCAAGAAAGTTTTCTTCCCTTTTACAACTGGGTCAGACACATAACTAGGATGATAAATTTTATCCTAAGATGAAATAAAAGGAGTATAAAGAAACTATTATATAGAATAAGCTGTTAATGTATGTAACTGAAAAATTGATGATACTCTTTTAGGTCAATATAAATTTTTTTAAAAACACAATTCAACATTTGTCCTTAATATCCTCTGAGATGCTAGTATTGCCCTCAGCAAACAGAGCTAAGAGACCAAGAATTCCTGGATCAGTGGATAACAAGGCCAACATACATGCTTCCTTTACAAATGCAGCTAAGAATCCTATTAGCAGATGCTTAAGTAAACAGCAAAGTGAAGCAGGACTGCCCTTCAGCTGTAATTGCTAAGAAGGAGATTGTGAAAGTCCCAAAGTCCAGAACCAAAATAACAACAACAAACAAAAAAAAAAATTAGTGAATTGTTCTTTAATATGGAAACAACTTACACATCAGATACATACAGTTATGCAATAACTGAGTTACATGTAGAGTCTCTATTAACTGAATGAGTTAAGGCATAAATATACTTTTTTCACAATATTTTTTCAAAGTGATGTAATTAACCCTGATTTACTAAAAGATGTTATTCATGGGCTTCAAAGTTACATTATCAAAATATTCTACTGATTTCCCCACTACAGCAAAAATAATTCTTTAAGCCTTGAATCATGTCAATGAGTTGTCAGCATTTTATTTTACATCATCTGGAGGTCAAACCTTAACATGATATTAAGTACAAACACCTGTTACTCTAACACTACTAATTTACTTTTCTTGCCTAAATATTGGTCTTAATCTATAATTGTTTCTGATATCATCTCTACTAAAAATCCATTATCTTTAATATAACAGGAAATGAAAATAATACCAATATTTTAATAGCCTCTATTATAAATCTAAATATTACAGGCATTTTTATAAATTGCTATTCGTAATCAAGGCTACAGTTAACAATTACAGTGTAATATTACATCAATGTAAAAATAAACATACACATAAATCTTTTAAATTTGGAATAATCAATATTCTCTTGGTGATCCTATTTCTTTGAATACTCTTTCCCCACAGCTCTTCCTTACTTTCCGACAAGACATATTGGCTTAGCAGTGCTCAGTACAGTTTATTCACTCTAAGGTAACTTTAAGTCAGAGACGTTGGTTTACGAGACAAAGAAAAAGTCTGCTAACCAGCAAATAATGAAAGTATTGAGTGTTTGATACTGTATTATCTTTCTCTTACACATGAACCACAATATAAGAACATAGCTTCAGAATTTGAAATGTAGTTTTCGGAGGCTTTAGAATTTTTTTATCAAAAAACAAAATCCATTCATATGAAATGTCTAGAAAAGGCAAATCTATAGAGACAAAAAGCAGATTAGTGTTTCTCTGGGGCTGAGGGTGAAAATGAGGATTAACTACAAATGGTCACAAGAAATTTTGGGCGGATGATGGAAATATTCTAAAACTAAATAGTGGTGCTGGTTGCACAAATCTATAAATTTACTAGAAAACACTTTATTCTGAATTTTATGGTACATAAATTACACCTCAATAAAGCTGTTTTAAAAAATAAAACTACAGCTGTCAGAAGTACCAGCACTGGTAAATTATACCTATGGGAAGATCCCACGTGCACTGCTATAAGAAAAAGGCAAAAACGGGATCAGACTGTGGAGGGAAGGCAGAAGTAAACATAAAGCCAGTGGCCAAATGCAGGGTAGGAATCAAAGCCTAGGAGGCAAGGATCCCCTCCATGTGCTAAAGCTATTTCCAAGACACGCTGTAGGTGAAAGAGCAATTCACTCCCAAAATCATGA
>NW_012099099.1:446457-447212 GCF_000951045.1 Mandrillus leucophaeus
AAGGTTTAGCTAAAATGACTATTCTGAAGTTTACAGAAGTGCCTGCAGAGCAGAAGTACCTATGAATAATAAAGACAGGCAAAAAAAAAAAAAAACCACACACACACACGCAAACAACAACAACAACGACAAAAACAACAGGAAAATAAGGAAATCTGTGAGTTAGAGCCACATGTTAAAGGACCACCTGCCTGAGTGAAAACAATACAGTCTGGCACACTCAGAAGTTATAATCTTGAAGATACTATCAATTAACAAATACCCTCTAAAATCTCAGTTTTATCATTCGAAGAGTGAAATTCACCTACAAAATCCTCTCATGTGCTTGTTTATGGACTTTTGAAAAACAAAACAGCAAAAGAAAAAAATTCGTGAATTTTTAAAAACGGGATATATTCCAATCTATGTATTTTGGGAATATATGTGTTCACTGTTTCGAAATAGAGTTGAGAACAATGAAGCACTCTTATCTATTTGAGGATAATACATGCATTTCAAAACCAACACACTTACAGTATATACTATCACACCATTCTTTGCTATATCTTCCCCAATTTCATTTCAATTTCTGCATGTCCATAAAAAACAAAAGGAAAACCAACAACACCATTTAAACTTCAGATTCACTAGATTCCAAGAGAATCAACAACAAAGAAAAGCACTGCTATATAGTAACACTATTATTGGAAAGCCTTTTTCACACAAGCTATTACTGCAAGGGCCATAAAGTAGCTTTTTAGAGTTCTGAAATGGAA
>NW_012099099.1:450727-490200 GCF_000951045.1 Mandrillus leucophaeus
TTTTTTGAGACAGAGTTTCGCTCTTGTTGCCCAAGCTGGAGTGCAATGGCATGATCTTGGCACACTACAACCTCTGCCTCCCAGGTTCAGGTGATTCTCTTGCCTCAGCCTCCCAAATCACTGGGATTACAGGCGTGCACCACCACGCCCAGCTAATTTTTTTTGTATTTTTAGTGGAAACAGGGTTTCACCATATCAGCCAGGCTTGGTCTCGAACTCCTGACCTCAGGTGATCCACCCACCTCAGCCTCCCAAAGTGCTGGGATTACAGGCATGAGCCACCACGCCTGGCCTCTCATGTACTTTTTAAAAATAAGAATGGCAGTATATTAACATATACTGGCACTACACAGCATAACTTAGAGCTCTCATTGTTATGTGGATTATTTTGGATCAGACCAAGTAAAGTGAGGCAACACCAATGTAAAAGCCACATTTTAAAAGTATGACTTGTTTACCAATCTGCCAGATAGGGCAACTAGCTTCTTTACCACATTCTTCTTAACTAGAACATTTTTGCCTCTCTTGGCCCCCTCCTTCACTTTTCTTTAAATCAATACTGGACTGTCGAAAGAATATTATCTTTCATTTGTTCTAGCTAGATTAAAGCAATAACCATAAGTTAAATTCTGTTCAATGTAGCACATTTTGAATAGTAAAGGTATGGAGTGTTTTAAAATAACTACAACTACTAAACACTTTTCTTTCAAGGATGTTATACTAAAGCTTTCCATTTTGCTGTACAATGCTCAGTAAGGTGATATGCCATTCACTATATTCCTGAATGTTACTACTATATAAGGTTAGATTATAACCTTCTAACATGCAGCCGAGATACTTGGTAAATTATGTTATATCAAAGCTTGCACAAGGTAACACCTAATTAGACAAGAAAAAAATTCTATTTTATAATTTTAAAAATTACAGATGGAAACTCAAAATACACAGGATAGCATGATACATAGTTCAAGTGAATCCTGTCAATACTCATGTTATATCTACATTTTACTCTAGTGACTGTATTTTTATTTACCTAGATTTAAGATTGGCTTCTGCTGACTTGCTGGAGTCTGTAGAAGTAGTAAAGCTATTCCAATTATGATCAGTTCAACAGGAAAATCCTAAAAGGATAGAGGGGGAAAAAGGAATTGTTAAAGAAGTTCCCAGAACCATGGCTTTGTAACATGTATCCAGGAAGAATATATTTAATATGAAAGACTGCAAGCCTATTACACAAATTTATTTATACAGCAAGTGTGCTCTACTAAAGAAAGAATTGGTCGGCCAGGCACGGCGGCTCACGCCTGTAATCCCAACACTTTGGGAGGCTGAGGTGGGTGGATCACGAGGTCAGGAGTTTGAGACTAGCCCAGCCAACTTGGTGAAACTCCATCTCTACTGAAAAAATACAAAAAAATTAGCCGGGAGTGGTAGCAGGCACCTGTAATCCCAGCTACTCAGGAGGCAGAGGCAGAGAATTGCTTGACCCAGGAGGCGGAAGTTGCAGTCACTGCACTCCAGCCTGGGTGGCAAAGCGAGACTCCATCTCAAAAAAAAAAGAGAAAGAATTGGTCGATGCCACACACTTACACATAAATTCAAAATGTTGTATTATATGGCCAAAAAGCAAGAAGCTATACACCAAATAATTCAGAGGGAAAACTCAACACAGCAGATCAGCAAGTCTTCTAAACAGTCAATCTTTGCAAACCATTGAAAGTTGCCTAAAATACTAAATTTAATAATATTTCATTTCTGTAAACTGGTTCAATATCCTACTTACCTAATACAGACATGATCCATCTATATAACTTGCATAAAGAATTACACTAAACAAATTTAGTAAATCATGTTATAATAAAAGAAATATTAGTGCCAGGGAGGTAGAGATTATTTTCAAATTACCGTAATTCATTAAGCATTAAATGTAGCAGAGCAATGACCATAGAAATAACCAAGTATATAAACAAAACAAAAAAAAAAGACATGTATATTAGGCTTTAATAAACATTAATAAAACACAAATGACATGTTATTTGAGGTTTCTAAATAAAGTAAATCTTAATGTATTATGGTACTAAAGAAGAAAGGTTTAGCTAAAATGACTATTCTGAAGTTTACAGAAGTGCCTGCAGAGCAGAAGTACCTATGAATAATAAAGACAGGCAAAAAAAAAAAAAAAAAAAACCACACACACACACGCAAACAACAACAACAACAACGACAAAAACAACAGGAAAATAAGGAAATCTGTGAGTTAGAGCCACATGTTAAAGGACCACCTGCCTGAGTGAAAACAATACAGTCTGGCACACTCAGAAGTTATAATCTTGAAGATACTATCAATTAACAAATACCCTCTAAAATCTCAGTTTTATCATTCGAAGAGTGAAATTCACCTACAAAATCCTCTCATGTGCTTGTTTATGGACTTTTGAAAAACAAAACAGCAAAAGAAAAAAATTCGTGAATTTTTAAAAACGGGATATATTCCAATCTATGTATTTTGGGAATATATGTGTTCACTGTTTCGAAATAGAGTTGAGAACAATGAAGCACTCTTATCTATTTGAGGATAATACATGCATTTCAAAACCAACACACTTACAGTATATACTATCACACCATTCTTTGCTATATCTTCCCCAATTTCATTTCAATTTCTGCATGTCCATAAAAAACAAAAGGAAAACCAACAACACCATTTAAACTTCAGATTCACTAGATTCCAAGAGAATCAACAACAAAGAAAAGCACTGCTATATAGTAACACTATTATTGGAAAGCCTTTTTCACACAAGCTATTACTGCAAGGGCCATAAAGTAGCTTTTTAGAGTTCTGAAATGGAATAGAAGTATTTTTATTAAGTGGATGGAACTTAAAAGTATGAAGGCAAAAATGAAAATGGCCTTCTCAAGGAAGGGTGAGACTGGCCTGTTCAGAATAGAGGGTGAAAGGAAAAGAGTGGAGATTCAAGATCAAAACTAAGGAAAAGTAATTGGTGGAGGATTAGATCACATAAATCTTAAACTACTTACAAGTTTAGTGGTTACAAGTTTTTTGACTGATTGATTTTTAATGGACACCAAAGGATGGTACCATTTAATAAGATCTTTTAATAAAACCCAGTGTTGGACATCCCATTTGCACACTTCAAATGCTACAGCTACTGCTGTGGTAACTGGTTCTGCACAGGTGCAACCTAATGGTTGTCCCCTAAGTCCCCACCATACACCTCTTGCTTCCTGCCCCAGAACAGCGCACTCTAGAAGTACAAGGAAGTTAAAGCCCCATAGGCCAAAGCTGACAAATCGGCAATAGTACCCAATAGATAAATGCTTTCCCATTAATTCCAGATCCTTCTTTCATAAGGCTTCTCAGAAGATTCTGTGGGATCAAGCAACTAGTTGCTCGTAGCAGTAGCCTACTTGATGATGCCTGTATTGCCTCTCCCACCTTCCATACTTCACTCCTCTTTTCCCTCTCTAGCTGCTTGCTGGGATCACATTGGCAGATTAATTCCAGTCATATAAGCCTTTGCTTTTGTGGGAACCCAGTCTCTACTTTTGCCTTTAGGGAAACTCAGGCCAACTCACAGCCTGAAAATAAAATAAATAAATAAAAATACAATAAAAGAAGGAAATAAAATACATAAAATAAAAGAAGAATTTTTTTAAAAATGAAATAAAATACAGAAAAAAAAAATGAGTAAATGCCTTTATACTCAGTCACAGATGTTGGAGGAGTCCCAGTAACAGAAAACAACCTGGAGTCCACATTTTTTGTCCTCAAGTCAAATGAAAATAGCACTAAACACCACCTATGTACCAGGCAGTAAGTACATAAGCTGGGTCTACAAATGCCACTGTGGACAAAATAGTCCCTTTTCTCAGGGATTTTACAGTAAAGTCATGGAAAAGTATTTTTAAAGAGAAAACAAGGCATGAGAAGGTAGCAGACAAAACAAAGATGGTGGCCCAACTCACACAATGCTCCAGTGCCATAACTTTGCTACGTACTCTGTTCCCCTGGCCAGAGCTTCATCAAGCTAAGATGGGCCAAACAGATCATTTTTCCTACAAAATCTGAAAACTTAGACACACAGTGAAGAAAGTTGGTTGGAACTGAGTCATCAGCTAGTAGTGTCTTAGAAACCACAAGTTTCCGACCCTTCCCAATGCTGAAATGTTTCACTCATTCTTCACTTTGAGAGCTACTCAATCTCCTCCCAATGTGCATCATTTTTGCCTAATTTTGCTGGTCAGGGTGCATTTATTTTGCTTGAAATGTAAAGGACCTTAAATTATTATTATTCTAATCAAGCTAAAAATGGCTCAACTAAGACCAAATCCACAAAAACTAATGCAGCCTAAGAAATAAATCCATTTTCAATATACAATGATACAACTCTAATATAAGAGTAGAAAGAGAACAGAGTGGGGAAAAAGTTAATATAATATTTGAACAAAACATCCAGTTGATAAACCCAGTGATACAGAAATGTGGGTATGGTGTCAAAATACATAAGACTGCTTCATTCTACTTCATTTTATTTCAAATTATAGTACATATAGACCTATAGTATATGTTTGCAAATTAATTTTCCTAGGCCCACTTTTTTAACCTCAGGAACACTAAGATGGGGATGGGGGACAGAAAACTTCATAACACAAATATTTCAACAGTTCTACTAGTTGTTATTTCCTTCTAAAACTTAAAAATATTGGGCAAATGAGAGACATAAATAGGACTTTCCCTCATCAAAAATCTTTTCATTCTTCTAAATGACATTAGTATCCTGTGACTCTACATTATAACCAAAAACATTTTAAAAATTAGACTCAAGAGCCAACTTTATATTAATGGATTCCCAGTGACCAAAATAAGACAATTTAAAATTCAATAAGGATAATATCTATGATAGACTAAAGTGCATCAAATATGTTTAAATTCATGAATTCATAATACTTTTTAAAGTTAGTAAAGAAAAACGCAAAAGAGTAAAGCATTTATCCTAACTTTCCTTTACTACTGGATAACCAACTAGTAGGCTGTTGGGGGAGGAGGGTTCTTTTTATGGAAGTATTCCAGCTAATAAATGAAGAAGAAATGACAGGATTAGAACATTACCACTCTGCAACTCCTAATTAACAGAACTAGGCATTGAGTATCAACGACTACTAACATCATAAAAAGAAAAGCAACACACATTGTGCTTCTTGATGACAGAACACACCACCCCCTGTGGTCTTGGAAACAAAAACCAAAATATCCTGAATCCAAACAAGCCTTTAGAGCTAACTACCTTTGAACAGCGAAACACTTTAAAGCAGCGGTCCCCGGCTTTTTTGGCATCAGGGGCTGGCTTCATGGAAGACAATTTTTCCACACATCTGGGGCAGTGAATGGTTTCGGGATGAAACTGTCCCACTTCAGATCATCAGGCATTATTTAGATTCTTATAAGGAGCACACAACCTAGATCCCTCACATGCACAGTTCACAATAGGGTTCATGCTCCTGTGAGAATCTAATGCATCGGCTGATCTGATAGGAGACGGAGTTCCGGCAGTAATGCTGGCTCACTGGGCTGCTCACCTCCTGTGTGTGGCCCAGTTCCTAACAAGCAAGGAACCGATACCAGTCTGTGACCCAGGCATTGGGGACCACTGTATTAAAGTGCACCATATGGATGCAATCAGCAAAATCCAGAAGATAGGAAACTCTCCAGCTCACACAAGCCAGGTTATTCAGTACACAAACTGCAGGGAAGAAAAGTGGGGGAGGAAACGAAAGGGGATGAACTTTAATTGGAAAGAAACTTAAAAGATCTCACACACACACATAGCCCAAAACATATTATGATGATTAGAGATACACACTGAGATGATAAAAGTATAAAGAAATGTAAGGAAGTGGTTACCACAGAAGTCAGAATAGTCAGGGGAAACAGGAGGTTATGATTAGGACTGGGCTTGTGGAGAACTTCTGTGGTGGCTAGAAACTTCTATTTCTTGATCTGTGTGATGGTTTCAAAGTTCTATGTTTTGATCTATGTGCTATCTGCCTTATGTGCAAAATAAATGATAAAATCCCCTGTGGGTGCTACTTTAAAATAGAGATATTTGGGCTGCACTTAGACCCGCTAATTCAATATCATTAGGGATAAGGCCCAGGCATGTGCATTTTTAACAGACTCTGCCTAGTGATTTTTATGCACACTAGTTTGAACCATTTGACTAAAACATGAGCTTCATGAACCTTGTCTGCTTTCAACTAATTGCCATAGCAAAGTGTTTGCCATAGGCATCTGCTTAACAAATATATGCTAAGGGTGGGGGGGAAATATACAAAAAAATGGTCAGAGAATTATACTAAAAAGGACTAAACTCTATGAAATTATAATTGCTACTCATATGAATCTACTAAAAGTACAGGAAAAAATATGGGGTTTACCCATGGGTATTATGTTTACAGTTAACAGAACTGGCAATTTATCTACATAACACTGATCTATAAAATATCTTTCTGTATAATATTTAACTATAAAACATCTATCTATATGTATTTATATACTATCTATATGACATATAACATAATTATATATGTAAGATATAATTATACCTGATATATATTATATATATCTACTATACATAAGATACATATATAAGTATACAGTAGAAAAATATGTTATTTAGAGTCCCAGTATATGTAAAATCATTCTAATCATAAGATTGGCAAATTGACAAATGACTTATAATACTTGAGTCTTCCTGGGTTCCCATCTTCCATCAAAATCTACATTTACTCTCTCAATTCCTCACCTGCCATTCACACTCCCTTAATTCCAATTTCCCCACCACCGCCACCACCACCACCACTCTGCTGAAACTGCTCCCTCTAATGTTAAAAATAAGCTTTTATGTGCTACATCCTGAGAATACTTTCCATCCCTTACTTTTACATCATTGCTCTATGACACATGACACTGTTGACCATTCCCCCTTATTGAGATATTCCTTCCCTTGATTTTCTTGTCATCTGTCTCTGCTGGTTATATATGATCCTTCTAGACATATTTTCTCAGACTCCTCTTTATCAGTAAATTCCAAATAACAACCACCCCAGAGTTCCACCACAAGCCCTGTCATCCAATCCCATGTTTAAAATCCCCACCCCAAAGTTAATGTCTACAAATGTACACCTTTAGCCTAGACGTCTAGCCTGAATTTTAAAACCATATATCCAACTATCTATGATCCATACATACCTCGAGTCAAGTATATCTGAAATAAAATTAATCATCTTCCTTCCAACATCAGCTACCATTTCTCAAAGTAAATGGCATCATCCAGTAGCCCAAAATAGAAAGCTGAGATTCTATCAAGGAACCTTCTCCTTGACCATCTAATCAATTATAAAGCCCTACTGATTCTATCTTCTGTGTCTCCCTTTTCCCACTTCCATTTCCCTCATTAGGCCCTCACTATGGACTGAACTGTGTCCTCCCAAAATGTATTTGTTGAAGCCCTAACACTCATGTGACTGTATTTGGAGTGAGGAAGTAATTAAAGTTAAGTGAGGTCATCAGGGTGGGGCCCTAATCCAATCTGGATAGTGTCCTCATAAGAAAAGACACCAGAGAGCTCATACTCTCCCTACCATGCGAGGAAAGCCAGCTACAAGCCAGGAAGAGTCCTCATCAAGAACAGAATCAGCCAGCACCCCGTGCTTGGACTCTCCAGCCTTCAGAACTCTGAGAAATAATTTTATTCATTTATTTATGTATTTTGAGACAAAGTCCTGCTGTGTCACACAGGCTGGAGTGCAGTGGCGCGATCTCGGCTCAATGCAACCTCTGCCTCCGGGTTCAAGCACTCTCCTGCCTCAGCATCACGAGTAGATTACAGACATGTACCACCACACCCAGCTAATTTTTCGTATTTTTAGTAGAGGCGAAGTTTCACCATGTTGGTCAGGCTGCTCTCAAACTCCTGACCTCAAATAATCTGCCGCCTCGGCCTCCCAAAGTGCTGGGATTACAGGTATGAGCCACTGCACCCGACTAATAAATACATTTTTATTGGTTAAGCCACCCAGTCTGTGGCAGCCCTAACTGCCTAAGACTTCCTCCTCACTTCCTACCCTATTAGTGGTGTGTGGCCCCAAACTCTTCTCCACCCACCTACAAGAAAGATCTTCCACACATTAAAAAATGAGATCTGCTGAAAGGTCTCAAACAGCATACAGGATAAAATGTAAACTCATTTGCGTGGCATAGAAGACAGGCCCAGCCCTATTTGCCACATCTTAACCCTTCAGCAATATCAAACATCCTCTTGTTTTTTTGTTTTTTTTTTTTTAATAAGCCAAGCCTGACTACTCTTTCATGTTTCTTTATTTGGGCACATGCTGTTCAACAGCTGGAATGCCCTTCCCAGGCCCTTGTACCAGGCACATTCCATTCAGTCTTCAAATCTCAACTCATGCCCTACCTCCTGAAACTTGTTCTCCCATTACACTTTAAATATACTCCCATAAAATCTTTTCTCTTATTGTACTATAATTTAGTTATTGCATCTCTGTAAGTCTCTTGAGGTCATAGAATTTACCTTTTCATCTATGTATTCTATAAAGCCTGGCATATAGTACATGTTCAATACTTGTGTTCTGCATGAATAAATGAAAAAAAAAAGTCACAGTGGTGATCTTTAAATGATGATCTGAAGAGTATTTTAATGATTTCTTTTTCTAACAAATGATATTAGTAGTAGTGCAATAGCAATATGCTCTAATGGTATTAGATCAAAATGCCTCTGATACGCAAACTAAATGAGCACATCCACCCAGTTATTGAAAGACTCACTTGAGTGATAACTGACACAATAAAATGTCTATCTGATATGGTCTGGATCTCTGGCCCTGCCCAAATCTCATGTTGAACTGTAATCCCCAATGTTGGAAGTGGGGTCTGGTGCAGGTGACTGGATCACAAAGGTGTTCCTCATTAATGGTTTAGCACAATCCTCCTGGTGCTGTTCTTGTGATAGTGATTGAGATCTGATTGTTTAAAGGCGTGTAGCATCTCCCCACTCCTCTCTCTCACTCCTGCACCAGCCATGTGAAGTGCTGGCTCCTGCTTCACCTTCCGCCATGATTGTAAGTTTCCTGAGGCCTCCCCAGAAGCTAAGTAGATGCCAGCACCATGCATCCTGTACAGCCTGCCAAACTGTAAGCCAATTAAGCCTCTTTTCTTTATAAATTACCAAGTCTCAGGTATTTCTTTATAGCAATGCATGAACAGTATAATATACTACTATCCTTACCTCCTTCAGAAGTTCAACACAGTGCTCTAAAAGGTGAATTAAAGATGAACATTCGCCAGTTATCTTTAAGCTGACTTCACAGACACACAGCAGCTGAAGAGTCATCTGGGTAAGCTGAATTTTCCAGAAAACAGGATGACGCAAAAGGCTTAAATATACTTCCTCAATAAACATCATCGCTTCTGTTGTCTGTATCAAATCTTTTATCTGTTTAAAAAAGTCATTATATGATATTAAAAAATACACAAACCAAAGGATAATTTTAAGGTACACAAAAAGCTTTCAACAATATAATTCTTTCTCTAAACCTATAAAGACTTAAAGGAGATGAAAAAAAGTTACAGAACTCAATGAAGGATTAACTATACAACTGCACCTTATCCTTTGGTTATTAACCAAAATCCAATTTGCTACTGTTTTTGTTACTGCTGGCTGACACAAATTTCTCTTCCCTTATTTTTCTAGCTTCTCTGAGTGCAGATGTCTTAAAACAAGTTACATGACAATGCCAACATGTTGAGGGAAATTAAGTTCGGTTTTGAATTCTCCAAATGAACTCTCATTTCTACAATTCCAATATAGATAACCTGATAGTAAAGGGTCAGCATGTTATTCTAACACGGTACTAAGCCCTTTATCTGCAAGATATTTGCTCAGACAGCCTTAACTGAGAGTATCATTTCCACACTTGGCAGATATAGTAAAAGACCATATTCAAATGGTAGTCTTCTCAACAGGCTAATGTATTAGATAGGAAGGACTTGGGTGCTCTTGAAAATCCCAATGCAATTCAAACCCAGCTGTTCCGATCAAAATTCTGGAGTTGGTATTAAGGATATGGTCCTGCTCACAGACACACTGGCATTTCCCAGAGATTACAAACAATGGACCATCTGCTTCCATCAGGAGCCTGTGTCTGTTAAATTCATCAAGAAGAAAGCCTACGGTTGACCAGCTGTACCTTTTACCAGTGGTTATCACCATAATAACACAAATGACTATTAGTTATACACAGAGACAAAAATTAGTTGCTAGCAAACAAGAGAAAAAAGATATTAAAAGATCAAAGAGAAGAAATAGCAGAAAACATTGTTATAAAAAATAAACAGTCTGATATAAATTATTTTGCTCTCTTGCAAACATACAGTAGGAAAGTCAAAAGGCCACAGAATAAAGCCTAATGTTTATTTGACAATATATTTCCTTGAGTGCATTTATGTGTACACTTCTAATTTTCCATTAAAAAAAAGTTCAGAAGACAACCTCAGCAAGCTAGCATTAAAGGCTCTCTAATCTTTAACATTATCTAAGTTCTAAACAAGCATAATTTTGAAGTAACATTCTGTCTTTATGTAGAAATATATTATTTAATAATACAATAGGTAATATGTGAGGTGACAGGAATCACCATTAAAATGAAAAGGACAATTCTACATCTATGAAATGAAAGAGCAACTGGCATGAGAAGAAATAGAAAAAGGAGTTTCACTGACCATTCTTTCATCATTGGTCAACAAGGTTGCATGGTTATTTCTAAAACTTGTTTTTTAAAATTTAAATGTGATTCTATCCTAGTGCTCAGTATAAGTAAGACCACATCAACAGCATTGTAGTCAGCTCTAAGAAGATCATATCATAGTAGCACATTTTGAGCACCAATAAACTAGAAAATTCCTGGCAAAACAAAACAGAAAAGTCGGGAAACCATTTGCAATGGAGAGATTAAGAAAGTGAAGAAAAAAATAAGGAAGGGAGGGAAGTGAGGAAGAAAAGAAGGAAGGAAAAATGGGAAGGAAAGAAGGGAGAAAAACAAGACAAGAGAAGATACAGATGGGGTTTTTTTAAAAGCTTATAAAAGCTTTTCTGAGAAGAATGAAAACGAATGAGTAATTAGAAAAATGAAGGTCAATAAGTACTTGCTAAAAAAAAAAATGGTTGCCTTGCAAAATAGTATGCTTCCTCTATCAATATTCAATTAGCCATAAGATAGTCATGTTCCAGAGAGTATAAGAAACATCTGTATTGGGTGGGAAATGGACTATATTCTCTCTAAGACTACTTCCAACCCTCACATGCTTCATTCTAGTAACACTGATTTGTTAAACCGATTAAGTATGCTAATATCACTAGTTCCAGTACTTCCAAATGATGTATTCCCTTTTTTCTCACATAATTGTTAGGTTAAAAAGCCACAGATTCCCAGAAATATTCCACAGAGCTCATTTCTAAAAGCATTTAAGCTTGTCAACACAGGTTCATAAGATGAAGACAAACCTTTGCCAAGGAGCACAGCACACGGTAATGCAGCCATGATGTGAAAAATGTACCCTAGTTCAAGACGTTCTGCCTAAACATTGCTTTATTGCCCGCACAAAACAAGAGCTTTGGAAAAGCCACAGGAGAATTCATTTTAATTAAATTTTCTCTGCCTTGATTACAGGAAAGCCTATTTATGAGTCGCAAAGGAAAGATTTACTCTAGTCACTCCTTGCTAACACAAACTTAAAACAGGTCATGTGTGACCTCAAGTGATCACTTTGAAATATGTTCACAGATTCCCTCCATCAGCTAAGCAGCATGGTGCTCAGATTCCAGGCAAACAGCAAACCTAGATGATGGGAAGAGATGGACTGATAAATGAATCACTACACTAAAATCCCAACACCTGGGCAAATGGATTTTTTTTTTTCATTTGCAGTTATAGAGACAATGACTCAAATTTCTCTTTCCCCTGAACTGTGTCCATGTTTTCTCCATACCTCTGTCAACCACTTTTCATCTTTCTACTTTGAATTATAAGAATGTATGTACAGTACTTGTCCTAACTCATTTACTACATGTGTGCTTCTCAAGAGCAGGATCCCTGAGAGCTGCTGCATATGTTGCAAGGGGACATGTGGAAGCTGGAATCTAGCTGGCACTCAGCTGGCCAGGCTTTGCATCCTCAGAGCTATTTATGCCCTGAGACACACCCTTTTTTTTTTTCCAATGTGCACAGAGGTCTTTTTTTTCCTTCTTACTATCCCAATGTCTACACAGAAGAAACTCAACTCAAAATCTTTTACCTGATAACCGTTTCTTAAACAAAGGAAAGTTTTCACGCCTGCTAATCCCAAAATGGACTATGTTGATTTATAATTTCTGTGAATTTAGTTAACATCAAACATAATACACTCATGTTAAATCTAGATTTTGTTTTTTTCATCTTCCCCAAAAGATTGTAAGCATTTCTAGAGCGAGGATCATGTCTGAGTTCGCCAAATCACTTATTTTCTAGAACTACTTTGTCTGTGACAATACCAACACTTACCGATGCCGATGCTGTATTTGTGGAGGACGAAGACCTTACCTGCAAACATGGAACCATGTCACAACACAGTTGAAGTATCTGCTGTTCCAGTATTGATGGTTGATCTTTGTCACAAAGAACCTGGGGTTGAAGTAAGACTTTCAGCAGGGCTAGTCGGAGTTTAGCATATTCTTGTAACTGAGATGGTTCACAATACAGATACCACAGAAATGGTGCCATTATTTGAATGCATGAAACTTCTGACCTATAAGACATGAAATATGTTAGCCAGTGAATGAGCTAAATACACTATCATGCAGGTAAAGTAGCAAATATCAACTTATAGTTCATGAAATAACACAAACTACCATATCATCAAGTGTAACTTCTTTTTATGATTCTTCTATTCCACTATGACCTGCCTACATCTATGCCAAACAGTTCTTTGTACACTGAGGAAAATTATTCAACACCTGGAGACTGTAAGCTAGATACTCAGGATGAAGAGAGTCTCTATTTGCACATTAGAACAGCAACTACATCTCCAAAATCAGTCTTTAGTGAACATAAGAATCATCTGGGCGGGGCGCGGTGGCTCATGCCTGTAAAAATCCCAGCACTTTGGGAGGCCGAGGCGGGCGAATCATGAGGTCAGAAGATAGAGACCATCCTGGCCAACATGGTGAAACTGAGATCACGCCACTGCACTCCAGCCTGCCAACAGAGCGAGACTCCATCTTAAAAACAAAACAAAACAAAAAAAGAATCACCTGACAACCTTTCTAGAATGACAGATGGCAGGATCACCTCTCCAGGAGTATGAAACAAACATGCATTTTTGGAAAAAACTCCATAGGTGAGGATCTATCTACATAAAACAAACCCAGACAAATATCCCAAGATGATTATGATGACAGTTAACATTTACTTGTTAACGCTTACAGTGTTCAAGTTACTGCATTTTACGTCTTTAAATCCATTTAATCCTCACAACCATATGAAATAAAAAATAATATTATCCTCATAACACAGATAAAGAAACTGAAGGAGAGAGAGGTGAAGTAATTTGTCAAGGTCTTCTTAAGCACTTCCCACTCTACAAATCTTTTGTACCTATTTAGATTTCATTATATCCTGAAAACTCCTAGTCCAAATTCACTAAAATACCAGAATGATCATCAAAAATAAAAATATGGTCACGTCATTAGCCTAAACAGTATCTAGCCCAATTCACACACACCCTCCATCATTTGGCCTCTGTTTATCTTTCCAGCTTCATTTCTTCCTCTTCATTCACCACTAAACCACACTAAAGTCCCTTCAGGTCTTTATCAAGCCATCTGGGCTTTCTTCTCACTTGCTATTCCCTCTACCTGTAATATTCTCCCCTTCTACCCTTCCTATTCTTTCTCCTATCTAGTTTCTATCATCCTTCAGTTATCTGCTTTAAAATGACTTCCTCAGGTCCTTCCTTGACACTTCACCTTCATCAGATAACATCAGATGGGCTTTTAAGATACAATGCCTTTATTGTCATTACATTTTTTTTAAGAGACAGGGTCTTGCTACATTGCCTAGGCTAGAGTGCAATGGCTATTCACAGGCACAATAATAATGCATTCCAGCCTTGAATTCCTGGGCTCAAGCAATCCTCCTGCCTCAGTCTCCCAAGTAGCTGAGACTACAGGCTGTTATCATTACATACTTAATATCTGTATCCCCTGCCAGACTATAAACCAAATGAGGCCACGGATTTCTGTTTACTGCTATTATCACCAATAACTTTATATACTAGGCCTTCAAAGAGACACTCATTTAATTAATTCAGTTACACTAAGTTACAAAGTAGTTTTATAATTAGCATGCAATTAAATGTCATGATTTTATTTTCTAATGTTTTTCACATTATATATAAGGAATGATTAGATAAGATACAAAGATGAAATAAGAATTATCTATCCTCAAGAAGCATACGGTCTGACAGAGAAAATCAGTTATAATCCTGAACTAGGTGACAGAAAGTGAAAACTGCCAAAAGAGTGGTATAAAGTGCAATTGCTTCATGAAAGAAATGGTATTTAAATTATGTTTGACTGTTCTCATTTAAGAGTGGGAGCTAAACCTTGGGTTCACACAGACATAAAGATGGGAACAACAGACACTGGGGACTTCAAAAGGAGGGTGGGAAGGAGTGGGGACAAGGGCTGAAAATTTTCCTGTTAGGTACTTTGTTCACTACTGGGTGACAGGATCAATAAAAAGCCAAACCTCAGCACTACACAATATACCCTTCAAACAGATCTGCACATGTACCCCTGAATCTAAAATAAAAGGGAATTTTTTTAATTATGATAAATTATGCTTGACAACATAATCTTATAATACCATACATTTCATAGCAATGTGATTTTAAAATGCCATTAACATTAATAAAAATGTAAAAGTTACCAAGCCAATTAAATTTTACTCATTAATGTATTCACTTGGTAAAATTTACTGACCACCTACAGTATACCTCACTCATCTATGTGATGGAAACAAAGCAAGAAATCAAAATAGATTAAGTTCCTGCTCTCATAGAGCTCACAGTCTGAAGAAATTTTTTTATCATAAGCTCAAATACTTATACAATCTATAAAAATCAAAAGGACTTTTGAGGTCATAATTATTACTGAAACATATATCTTTATCACACCTTCTACTTTAGGAAACTAAAAAAAGATAGATGAAGGAATCAGATAATGTATGTATAAAATACAAAGCGAAAGTTTCCAGAAAAGAGATTTAAGAAACTTCCTTCTCTATCTCTCTTTAATAATGTATTCCCCAAATAATAAATACTATCCAAGTGTCAACAGCATCCATGGATAGCTTATCCGTTTTCTTCTACTTTGAGATGCTGAAGGTGAAATGTAAGGTTCATATAAAGAAATATATTTCCAAGATGCCATTATGATTTGACATCAGGGGCAAACGTTGAACTTCCTTAAGGACAATATACTATTTAAAAATCTCCTTGGCTTAATCTGTTCTGATTTTAGATTCTGCATTTCCCATGTGGTATCTGATGATTAATCATCACTTCAGTGGAGTAAGAAATTACCAGGGCTTAGGAAAAAAAGAATATTAAAAAAAACAGATAATCTGAAATCGCACAGTGATTTAAAATGTTTTAAAACGCAACCAATTATGTATGTACCTACACACAAGTCTTTTATATTTATGTTCACCACTAAGGGAGAAGTCACAAAAAAAAAAAAAAAAAACAGACCCAGAGAGAGAGTAAAAAACGGAGGCTTGGACCAGGCACAGTGGCTCACACCTGTAATCCCAGCACTTTGGGAGTCTGAGGCGGGTGGATCATGAGGTCAGGAGATCAAGACCATCCTGGCTAACACAGTGAAACCTCGTCTCTACTAAAAATACAAAAAAATTAGCCAGGCGTGGTGGCAGGCACCTGTAGTCCCAGCTACTTGGGAGGCTGAGGCAGGAGAATGGCGTGAGCCTGGGAGGAGGTTGCAGTGAGCCGAGATTGCACTGGGCAACAGAGTGAGACTCTGTCTCAAAAAAAGAAGAAAAAGTGGAGGCTTTAGGCCCAACTCCACCACTAGTTAGCCAAGAAACCTTCTGTAAGTCATTTAAGGTCACTCTCCTCAGTTCTCTCATCTGAAAAATTATGTTAGACTAGACAATCTTAAAGTAACCCAGCCTAAAATCTATGATATTATCAATTTGTACCATTCTCAAATTCTCAGTTCCTGAAAGGTTAAAGTCATAGGCCTTCAATAAATAAAGGCAGAACTTAATTATAAAATATACCTAAATACTGTGTGCAGAGTTGCATGCCTATAGTCCCAGCTACTCAGAAGGCTGAGACAGGAGAATCACTTGAGCCCAGGAGTTCATGTCCAGCCTGGGCAACATAGCAGACTCCCATATCTTAAAAATAATAATTATAATGAATCTAGCATGAACATATACTGTCATTTTAGGACATATATATAATATTAAAAATGAACATAAATAGCTAGCTACTGTTTAGCTTTCTTCCCGAAGTTGTGAATCATTACTCATATTCTTATTAAATTAACAATCTGTCACCCAGGCTGAAGTGCAATGGTACAATCTCCGCTCACTGCAACCTCCGCCTCCTGGGCTCAAGTGATTCTCAAGCCTCAGCACCCTGAGTAGCTCTATTACCTTCTAAACAACAACAGACTGAGTTAACTGGCCCTAAAATTATATCTCAGGAAACTAAGTCTGCAGCCAGAACTATCAATTTCATACTGCAAGGAATAATTCTATAGTACAAACATAAAAATGAGGCTATTGAAATTATTCTTTGCAAATAAATACAAAATAATTTAGAATTTCAAATGGCTCTAGATAGCATACTCTAACACCTGAGAACTTATGTAAAAGAAATGAGTCAATAAAAGCTTAACAGTAAATAAACCAAAGTCAATTAACATTTTTTCCTTATGATATCTAGACAACTTAAATTAGAATAACTACTTCTAAGTCCCAATTATAATACACCCTTGAGATAAAAGTAACCAAATAGTACATTTATTATTTACTAAGTAAAGCATTGGAAAAGTTATGCATTCTTAAGAATTAACCTATAAATGAGCTCAATAACAAAAGTAGCGTGGCAGCAGCAGCAGCATCTTTTATAAAGCAATTCAATCTATTTAGCAACAGAGAGAAATTTCATTAAACAAATGTGTTTATAAATTTCTTCAGATTTGTTGTTTGTTTCTGACAGAGTTGAACAAAGTCTTATTTAGTAAATATTAATGTCTTACCTTTGAAAATGCAGTCCTACATGAGGGAAGACAGGATGATAATGATGTTCGTTTTGAGCTATTCATTCAACTGTTAACATAAATTTTCCTCACTAGCAGCCAAGTACAAGGTGCTATGGACTGAGTATTTGTGTCCCCCACAAATTCATATTCTGAAATCCCAACCTTCAAGATACTAGGAAGTGAGACCTTTGGGAGATTATGCGATTATGAGAATGG
The DNA here is from genome assembly GCF_000951045.1 of Mandrillus leucophaeus. NCBI lineage: Eukaryota > Metazoa > Chordata > Mammalia > Primates > Cercopithecidae > Mandrillus > Mandrillus leucophaeus. The sequence continues at coordinate 468,370 of NW_012099099.1, forward strand.
AGCCCTCATGAATGAGATTAGTGACCCTACAGAAAAGGTCTCAGAGAAGTCTCTTGCCTCTTCCACCATATGAGGATAGAGAGACAAAATGGCCCTCTGAGGACCAGAAAGTAGGTCCTCACCAGACTCCAAATTTGCCAATACCTTGATCTTGGACATCCCAGCCTCCAAAACTGTGAGAAATAAATTTCTGCTTTTTATAAGCCACCCAGTCTATGGTATTTTGTTATAGCAGCCCAAACTGACTAAAACACAAAGTACCCTATATCTCTTTAAAACTTCCAGTGGCAGTATATCCTGCCTCGAAATTCTACATAAAACTGAAGTTATGGACTTAGAAATGGTGTTCTAAGAAACTATATTTATAAGATACTATAAAACCTTCAAAAGCAAGAAAATATGAATGTATCTGGCATGGTGACTATAATTCAGGCATTACCCAGAATAATGGTATCTTTATCACAACCTTATGTGATGATATTAAGTATGTAGTGATACTATATATTTTAAGGCACTCTACAAACCACTACCTGAGCCCTTCTAATCCAGGGTCCTCATGAGCCCTTCTAATCCAAGGTCCTCATTTAAAGAAATTCAACATTTATAAAGCACGTAGAAATGTGCCAAGCATCATTAATACAAAGAATATGAAACACAGTCCCTGCCCTCAAGAAGGTTTCACAGTTTATAGAGGAGAGTAATTATGAAAATGTCACAACTGCAAGGTATTATGTAACCATGCAAGAGACATGCCTAATACAGCTCCTAGTAAGAAAAGAGCCTAGGGCAAAAAAATGCCTAAACAGAGATTTTAAATAAAGAAATTTATCAGGAAGAGAGTGGGGTAAGTTTCAAGAGAGTACAGTAGGTACCAGTAAGTGAAAACATGGAGAGAAGGAAACAGCACTGCTTCCTGTGTGGAACACAAGGCAAGTCAGTGTACTGCTAAAGCATAAACTGAGATGAAGATAAGAAAAGATAAAGCTGGTGAGACAGATTGGAATTACATCATTTACTAAGCCTACTATGACATATTAGATTTTATCCTGTAGTGCAGGGAATTTCAAACTGTTTCAGAAACCAAACCTTTTTGTTTTCCCATAGAAAGCTTCCATAAGATATCAACAAGTAAGTGCTATGAAAACAGAGCTGAAGGGGTGGGAACATGCTCCATGCTTAGCCCATGCACTGCAACTGCAGTTTGAAAACCACGGCCACAGAGACTTAAGCACGGGAGTGATACTGTAAGATTCACTCTCTTGATACATCCTTCTGAGGAATGTTTAGAGAATGGATATGAGCAGGACATGACTGGAGGCAGAGACACCAGTTATGAACAGGTGGCAAGAGCCACAGCAAGAGATAATGAGGCCCTGAACCAGTGTCATGGTAGTAAGGATAGAAGAAAAGGGAGTAGCTTTGAGGACCATCAAGAGGCCTTGGTGAAAGTACACTAACTGCACATATGGTGGCTATTTGATCCCACTTGGCAGTAATACTTTATCCCAATTGGCAGTTTTCTAATGGAGAGACTAACTTATTAGCCAATTTCCAGGGGGAAGAACCTATCTTCTATATGTACAGTGTACACAGAAGATATGTAGCTTACTGAATTTTTCTAGCCAACTTCCCTAACCACTTACCAATGTTTAACTTCTTTAATAACAGCTTTTCTCATATTCAACATTTCAACAACCAATAAATCTGGTATTTTTTTTCTTTTACTCTTTAAAAGAAAATAGAAAACTACAACCTGCTCTAGGATGTTTCTTCAGGAGAAAACATTATAGATCAAAGCAGCTAAAAAGAAACAAAACAAAACAAAACAAAAAAAACTCTAGCTCTAAAATGGGCATATACCATTCTGTCTCCCTCACTTTATTTTACATTTTAATTTCATATTACCTTTCAGGGCACTGCTGGAAAAACGCTGTCAGCTGCTGTAAAAATACTGGCCAGCAATCAGGTCTGTGTTCAAGCACAGTGATCAAAGGATGAGGATGATTTCTGAAAAACACAAAAAGTCACATGGGAAGCTGTCGTTCAAGACTACACATTTTCAATATCCAAATATAGCAGCAAAGAAGCCAATATCATCTAGAGACTTTTTTCAGGATTCATAATTGTCACCAAATGATCACTTGCTCCATTTGTTGCAGAGTTGGTTCATCAGAACTGACTCTCCTCCTTGCCTTTACCTAACATTTTTGCAGAAAACAAAATGGACCCAGGAGCCTCAGAGATCCAGATGTGGGAATGGGCTCTTCCATTTAACAGCTCTGTAACTCTGGCCAAGCTCCTGAATCCAGGAGCTCTCTCATATCCATCCCCTTGATCCTTCATTCCTAGAGGTCACAGGCCACCTCCTCCTGCTGCTACTGCTGCTCTCTTTCCGAGCCTGGAAATTTCCATTTCCTCCAACCTTACCCCAACCCTGTCTCTCCCTCTCTGTTTCCACTTCATTATTCCCATTGTATAGTTCTGTGTTTCCCAGCATATTTAAGAATAGAAAAAAGGAAATATTCCTTCATCTTAACAACAAACTAACCAAACTGAGGATGCATAAAATTTCTGTTGAATGCAGATGAATCCTTTTATTTGAGCTACTTCCATTAAGATACCTAAAGAGACTATATAAAACATAAAACCTGAAATTTGGATTCTCAAAGGATGGGGTTTAACTCAAAAAAAAAAAAGCACAACCATGAGTTATTTTAAATAGTTCAAAAAGGCTACTCTACTAATAATTGCAAATTGGTCAGCTTTTAAAACTATTAAATACTATAAAATTTTTAGTTATTATTTATGTGGCTTTTTCCGCCAAGAAAATATTTAAATAAAATGTAAGGTGGGACGCAGTGGCTTACGCCTGTAACCCCAGCACTCTGGGAGGCCGAGACGGGTGGATCACCTGAGGTTGGGAGTTTGAAACCAGCCTGACCAACATGGAGAAACCCTGTCTCTACTAAAAACATAAAATGAGCCGGGCATCGTGGTGCATGCCTGTAATCCCAGCTACTCAGGAGGCTGAGGAAGGAGAATCACTTGAACCTCGGAGGCGGAGGCTGTGGTGAGCTGATATCACACCATTGCACTCCAGCCTGGGCAACAAGAGCGAAACTCCATCTCAAAAAAAAAAAAAAAAATTAAAATGCTCATTGTAAAAACATGCAAACAATACAAAAAGATCAATCTTTTTAGCATAAAAGGAACCACATACATAATGCTATTCTTTAATTTTAATTTTAACCCAACTACATATCTCCAGCAACGATTTTTCAAAAAACAGTGACTATCAGACCATCAGTTACACTCAAATGATTTTTTAAGACTGCCTTCATGATGATTCTCAAAATATGATGCCTTACTAGTAAGATCAACTGGGAACTTGTTAGAAAAGCAAATTCTCAAGCCCTAGCCCGGACCTAATAAATAGCCCTGCAGGAAATTCTGATGCACTGCTATAAAGCAGTGTTTCTTAATCTTGGTTGCAAGTTAGATTAGCTGTGGAAATCCTAATACTAATGCCCAGGTCTGTTATCTTAGACTTGCTAGGAATGAAGTTTGTCCCTTAGCAATTTTTTAAAACTCTACGGGTAATTTTAGTATGTTGCCAGGATTCAGAACTGCTACAAGTAAAAACTACTGCAGGGGTGTTGGGGGTGGCAAATGTACTATTTTTTTTTCTCTTTTAAAAACAGAAGAGTACAGTAGATCTATCACGTTGAAACACACATGAAACACCTCTCTGACACTACCACACAGTTTCTGGGTATAACACTATCTCTTTATTTCTTCTTAACCTCACCTAACCTATCATGTACTAACTAACTTCACATGCTGGCAGCCTCCTGTTTGCTAAAGCACAGGCTATTTCTGACTGATGGGAATGCTATCATTGCTAAGGGATCACTCCAAGCAACTTTTAATGCCAAAACTCAGAAATCATATCAAAATCATTCATGTTTCCCAATTCCAAACCCTTTGGCAGTTAAATCTACCTAGAATTTGCTTCCACTCTGGTTGCCACAAATACTAAGAAAAATATTATAAATCCTAAAAGCCTCTCAGGTATGTCGCATCAGATGAAATTCTTAGATTGAAAGTTCAACAGGTCATGTTCAATTAAAACCACAAAACAGGCAAGTAGCAGTGATTCACACCTGTAATCCCAGCACTTTGGGAGGCCAAGGCTGGAGAATTGCTGGAGGCCAGGGATTTGACATCAGCCTGAGCAACATAGCAGGACCCAGTCTCCACCAAAAACAAACAAACAAACAAACAAAAAAACACCACATAAAAAGGAAGAAATAGCAGAAACAGTACCTACAATTATTTCAGCAGCTTCGGGTTCTTCTGATAAGAACCGTATTGCTATAAAGAGTATCAGATATAATCATCCATTAATCTTCCAGATAATGGTGGCACTTACAAATATTTAAGAAGAAAACTCAACAAGTTACCACAAGGCACTGAAGTGCTTTTTAATATTCTTCCTTTATAAGTCATCTCCCTTCTATCCTTCACACCCCACCAAAAAAACTACTAAGGATCTATCTCCTTTTTAAAATACACAGTTTTGTCCAAATTGAATAAGGTCAACAGAAATAAAAAACAGTATAAAATGGGATTAAAAGTGATGTATACATGGCAAACATTTCTATTATAATTTACATTTATGCATACCGAGGGAGCCACCCCAGCTTTGTTGCATGATGCTGAAGGCCTGTTTTGCTAGCTATTGGATTCAGCAGATTTTATTTAGTATCTCAGACCTAAATTCAAAAAATGAGATTAAGTAAAATATAGTAGGATAGGGATCATAAAGATTAACTACTGATTTAGACATCTAGATAATTAAGTTTTTCAAAAAACTGATTATGTCAGATCTCAGTGGCAATATTGCAGGTAATGATACACAATATTGATTCCAAGAAGCTGAAAAGCTTGAGGGAAAAGGTAAGTATAAGAGGAGAACACTGAATCCTCCTGTTGATCAGCATTTGATTACTAACATACTATTTCAACTAAGTATACTAACCTATAATCAATTATAATTGCCACAATTTTAATACCTTAATCATAATGAAGCAAAGAGCTAAATTCTCCCTTGAGTCATCAAATTGGTATGTAATACATATATAAAATAATCCATAAAGCCTTAGGCTCATGTAATAGAACGGATATATTTTTTAACTCAATAAACTTCACTGCACAACTGCCCATGCATGAGAGTTTCTCAGTCTTAGTACTACTGACATTTTGGGCCACATAACTCTTTATTGTGTGGGTTGTCCTATGCACGATGGAACATTTGGCAGCATCCCTGGCCTCCACCCACAAGATACAAGTGGGATTTCTCCTAGTTATAACAATCAAAATTGTCTCCAGACATTGCCAGATATCCCCTGGAGGACAAAATTGTTCCTGGTCAAGAATCACTGCATTGAGTAAATGACAAGTACTATGGAAGGCCCATCACTGAAGAAAGCATTGCACCAATCCCGAACTGTTTTAAAAAAAAAAAAAAAAAAAAAGACTATGCTTCTACTTTTCTACTTTCACCTTTCCTTACACTGAACGAAAAGTAGTTAATCAATCATGATCAAAGTTGTGATTTTCTTAAGGAAATATAGTTATCAAACTGGATGCACAAGAGTAACAGAACACAGTAGAAACTAAAAGCCTTAAAATGGAAAACAAATGTAAAATCATTCCTTTACAAAACATAGAATAAAGGGCATTAAAGAATATTCATGCTAATTTGGATATGACAGAAAATGAAGTTATTTTCCTACTTAAAATATTATAATTAGAGCATTTAAAATTCAATAAAGCTAAGTATAGCTCAGTCTTGCTGTATTCAAGAGTTGATTATTACATTTATGGATTACTCAAGATTTTTCTTTACTTTCTTCCTCTCACCCACTGCTTGTTAGCCTTTCCATTTTTTCAGATATATCCAACTGAGAAAGGTCAAGGTAAATGAAAGGATCCACAGTTTAACTGAGTCAAGTTAACAACTTTAAATTGGAAGCATTACTGATCAAAAAAGGGGAGAATGTGGTATGAAAAATGCCAAAACACAACCTGAGTCATGCCTCAAATTTCTAATTATCCCCAAACCGGCTATTTAAGTTATGTTGCCTAACAACGCTTTATTCAAAAGGATAGATGGGCTGATGAATCAGCCCGATCACTTGTAAATAAAACTAACAGTAGCAGACAATAAGCTATACAAGTTTTGAAAAAATAAACACAAACATGACACATTATCATCATTATTATTATTTATATTAATATATGCAGTGACTACAGAACATTATTGGAATCACTTACTATTATGCAGCCATGTCCATATCTCAGAAAATAGAAGTGGAGAGGTGAGATAAAATTGTGAGGGAAAAGAACTGAATTAAAAGAATCAAAAGTTCCAAATTTACATCCTGGCTCTGCCACAAATCACGTGATCTCACGCAAGAGAATCAACCTCTCTTGGCCAAAGTTTCTTCACCAATAATAAAATAAGGCGATCAGACTAAATACCTTCCAGAGCGAATACTGTATAACCCAAGCCACCCATTAAAACCCTAACCTTAGTACTGCTCAGGACTACAGATGCAAACAAACCCTGCAAAGGCAAAAAGTATTAAAGATGGCAGCTCTCAGCTACTAATAATTCTATCCCAAGCTTAAATGGCTCTAAGTCCAATGTCTAATAAAAGCTAAGTCCTCAAAAAAAAGGACTTCTATTTTTAGCTCAGAGATAAATCACCCTATTTTTTTATTTCAGAAGGAAGTAAAGTACTATGTCCGCAGAAATTTTTAAATCAGAATTTTCTAACTCCTGAGATAGCCAATAGATTCTGCTTTCTCCTTAAAAGAGAATGACATTATTTCTAAAGATCAAGATCAATACAAACCAGGCAACCAGGTCACCCTTCATTGGTCTCTAGTGCCTATAATGTCTCTCTTACTGTGTGCATTTTTTTTGGGGGGGGGGGTTGTTGTTGTTGTTGTTGTTGTTGTTGTTGTTCTATAATAGATGATCCAATTTGTTGTACATTCTTTGGCACTTCCCCATTTCGTGATTTACAAGTATTTTAATTGCTATTTTAAGTAAAGCATTTAATACCTAGCAAATAGAAGAACTACAGAAGTGGGTACAATTATGATTATCATCAGGATAGGTTTGTTTCTTAAATTACAGCATAAGCAGTATGAAAGCTGGGTATGTGTCTTTTTAATCTTTTTGTTTCCCTTTCAGTGCCAAATGCCTATCTACAATAAATGTAATTATCACACACATACTTTCCCCAAATCACCTTCTTAAACTCTTAAACTGGTTGATTCATGTTGTTGCAAATGACAAAATAAACTGGATCATGGGAAGCCAATTTATCACAGTCCCTCTAGCACATTGTCCCAAAGTCAACGCTGTTCAGAGAAAAAAAGCACAGAGGACGCACACAGAGTTGGTACCTAACACTTCAATATTCCCACTCTTTATTAATATCATCAACAGCACAGATCAGTACAGTACATGTATCCTAACAGAACGGAGTGAGGAAGGAATGAATGATAAATGCATAGTTCCCCCAGACTAGCAGAGGCAATGATAAAATATGTAACTGGATTCACCTTTCCAAGTATAAATACATCTATCCTAATAGAAATGAGGGGGTTAAAAAAAATACTCTGTGGTAGGCAAATCAAAAAGCAAAAGTTATTTGTAACCTTTAGGTCACCTCAACCTTCTTGTTACATCTCTGAATATAGGAAAGCTATGATTTGATTTACATCATAAATTCAGCGACAGACACAGATTGCCTTTTCTGTGTGAGGAAACAATGCCTGCAGTCACCATGCATTTTCATGTATGCAGCTGTGACCCTGGCGCTTTCAGAAGCATTGCATAGCACTTACTACATCAAATATGCATTTTAAAAGCATTTCTCTACCTGCTCTGAATTTTGATTTGAAACTGCTGGTTAGAAGCTAAAAAGAGATTTTTTTTTAATCTGCAGATTTTAAGTTAAAAGATGCATAATATAAAATTATGAAGACTCCACCATGAATATTACTATAAAAAAGAAATAATAATTCAAAAGGAAAAACTAAACAATAATTGTGAATTTCTGTAGATCCTATAACATAATTTTAAGACAAATGCATCTTTATCCTTCCTACATAAGCTCCTAGAAAAAGACTTGGAGCAAAGCAATTGTAATTTTGTCATTTTTGAGTGACAACATCTTTTCTTTGAGTCTATAAGGCAGAGACAGTATAAGATTCCTTTCTTTGAAAATATACTTCCTATTACAATGATTCTCCCCCAACAATGAACCTTTCCCAGAATCCCTTTTAGAGGGCCAGGGTTTTAATGCAATGGTGCCTGACAACGTCAAAAGTCTGGAACTATTTTAAGTACAAGGTAATTGGTTAGGGGGAAACATAAATGTACTTAGGGATCCACAACCTTCCTTTCATTAAGTTGTGTGCTATGATCACTTGGTGGGGGGGACACTTAGAGACAAACAAATAGGCTAATAAGTAAAAATTACAACATTTTTGTGGCCTTAAAGACATTTATCAGCAAACTATAACACCAATCTTTCAATTAAACATCTACAATTAGAAGACATATAAAGTGTTTTCTGGTGGCTACTGCTAACTGGAAGACTGTATGATGGGTGCAGCTTATTCTAAAAGTAAATCCTAGGTGTAAACCCCAGGTGATTCGACCCATAAATTGTGAACAAAGACTTTCCTGAATAGAAAAGAGGAAGGAAAAGAGGAAATGAAAACAGGAGCAAAACATGTAGCTAGAGAGAAAGAATGGAACTGCAAAGAGACAGATGGCCCTTGCAAAGTACTACTGGCTATGTTTTCTCAATTACTTTCCTATCTTATTCTTTATCCTTAACTCTGCTGGGCTTTTTCAGGAGCGGATCTGACTACATCCTTTCCCATCTTCTTTCTCTGATTTTTCTATAATGATTCCTACAAGCCCACTGAAACCATATGTAAAATTTTTAGTATATATGCATGTGTACATTTTCTATAACAGGAGAAAGTCCAAAACTTTTATGTAATTCTTAAAGAAGGTCCTGACTACCCTCCCAAAAAAGGCTACATACCAGTAAATTAAACCTAAGTATATCTAAGGTAGTTGCTACAATTCAGTCTCATTAGAACTTCTGCTTTCAAAAACACTACAAAGACCATTTCCAAAAAAAAAAAAAAAAGTTATATGATATGTTCTGTCCAGAAATGGTGGCTCCCTGAGTGTAAGTTTTTGTAACTTCAGTAAAATAAAAATAAAATTAATTATTGCATTAATGTATTCCACTGGTTTCAATCCCTTATGGCAGCTTGATTGTAGAGGTGTCATACTTACATTATGCTAAGTAAAACCAAACATTTATACCTCAGGAGATCCCTTCAGATAATATATTCAAGTATTGAAATAATCAACCCCCCAAAAGCAAAATGCTCACTTTGAAAACAAAGCCATATGATAATAGCTGACAGTCGATTTTTTTAAGAGTTAGAGGATGAGCAACATCATTGAGAAACAGTAAATATAATAATGAAATGTATCTAGATATGAAAAACAACTAAACTACTCTAAGGACTACAGTTCATTTTCAGTAACTTACAAAAAGTAGTTTACCTTTAAAATATATATAAAAAGCAAAAAAACACTAAAAATGCAAATAGGTAAATAAAATTTTATATCTATGGAATAGATTAAAAGGAATGAAGTATGGATGCATGCTACAACATGAAGGAAACCTTGAAAACATTATGCTAAGTGAAAGACGCCACACTGCATTGTTCCATTTATAAGGTAAATCCAAAGACACAAATAGTAGTGTTTTCCAGGGGCTGGGAATAGAGTATTGGGGAATGACTGACAATGCATATGAGGTTTCTTTTTGGGGTGATGAAAATATTCTGGAATTAGACAGTGATGATGGTTACATCACTTTGTGATCATAAACAAAATCTACTGATTTGTACACTTTAAGAGTGAATTTTATAGTATGTAAATTATGTCTCAATAAAAAGGCATTTAAAATATATCAAACTTAACTCAGCCACATATTATTTTTAATTAACCTTTTTTCGATTTTAGAAAGCACATGTATCAGCAGCATAAGTATACTGCTAATGTAAAAAAAAAAAAATTAACTTGGATTTCCCTTAGAAAATAAGTCCGAATCAGAATCTGATTTATCTCCTTAATATCCTTGATTGATAGCTTAATAGTCATTTCCACCTCTAAACCATATAGCTAACTCTTTTGCCACTAATAAACATAAAGGGAGTGGTGCAGTTGGGAAAATCACCATTTTGTAGTCATCACAGTGAAAACTGGTTGGGAGTACTGAGCTTAATGAGGAGCAGAATATTTGCATGGTCTCAAAATGTATTCCCCACAGATTGCTTATTAGTTCAAAAAAATGATAACTATTCAGTACAGAAACCACACAACACCTTGACTGGGTAACCAAAATTAAAATCCCCAATGAGAGGCAAGATGGACACCAGTACCTCCACATGTGATTATCCTCAGAAGGACACAGCATCATTTATATGGAATTCAAAAATGCCAACATCATGAAAAACAAAGAAGGATGAGAAACAGTTCCAGATGTTAAAAGGCTAAAAAGGTGTGGCAACCAAAGGCAACATGTGATCCTAAACTAGATCTCATACATTAAAAAGTAAAAAGGCAAAAGGTAGGACATTATTGAGACAATGGACAAAACTGGAATATGGACTGTATATTATAAAAAGTAATATCAATGTTCAATTTTATATTCTGGTTATATAAGAGAATATCGTTGTTCTTAGAAAACACATTCTTAAATGTATGCAATTTACTCTCAAATGTTTTTTATTAATTATACAGAGATAATGAGAATTCAAATGTGGCAAAGAGCAAAATCACTAATAAATCTGGGTACATGGCACATGGGAGTCTTTGGTACTATTCTTGTAACTTTTCTGGAACTTTAAAATTATTTCAAGATAGTAAGCTAAAAATAAACGTTTTTAATGACTTCCCACTGCTCTTTAAGTACAACCCACTCTTTGCCATGGCCTTGCATATTCTAGCCCATGCCTACCTCTCCTGAGCCAATGTCCCAGCCTCACACTCCCTAGAGCACTAAACTCCAACCACTCTGCCTCCTGTTAGTTCCTCTCATGGGCCAAGCTTCTGGGCACTTGCTTTTCCTACGTCTGAAACACTCTTCCTGCACTCTTCATGCAGCTGGCTCCGTGTCTTCCTTCAAAACAGACAATAGGAGAAAATGCAAAAACAATGCTTAAAAAGCAAGTTATTGAAATTAAAAATGGAGCTACATTTTGATATCCACAACCGCAAACTGGTCTTTGTGCAGTTAAATCAGCATTTATCTTGGGCTTGCTCTTGCTTTTCTTTATTTGATGGCCTTAAGGGATGACTGCATTTGCTCTCAGTGATAAGGAAAAAAATCAATATGAATTACAAAATATCTCAGCCTTTAGGATATACATCTTTAAGTCCTCAAACTTAACTCTCCCTCCAAATAAGCTACATACTACTACACAAAGAGATGAACAAATACAAACATAGGGCGCATAACTTTAATCTACTCAGGGTACAATCATCCATTACTGTTGGCCTAATTGCCCACTTCAGAGCACACCATCTGCCACAAACATTTAATATTCCCTTATTTCAGAAAGTACAGCTTGATGTTTACCAGACCAAACCCTCCCACAAACAAGATTCTTAACATTTGATATTTGTGCATGTCAGCCACTGTCTGGCACATCAAAAAAATACACGAATTCTGGAACAAGCAGTTACTGCTCATGAATTCACAGCTATTTCCTCACTTTAGCTGAGGGAAGAGAGATCTTTAAAAGATTGCCGTAATATGAATATGCAGAGAAAAAATTAAAAGCAAAAGCACATGATATAATTTCATGGGGAAAATGGCATCTTACAAAGCAAATAAGAAAATTAGCCTCTAATACTTTACAACCCATGAAAATTTAGTTATTCTTCCCTGCAACCAAAATACCAGCCAAATATTGATTCTCTGCCCCACTTCCTGCACAATCGATATTAGAAAATGTTTAGATAGGCCCAGCACCAAGGTTCACACCTGTAATTCCAGCACTTTGGGAGGCCAAGGCAGGTGGATCGCTTGAGCTCAGGAGTTCGAGACCAGCCTGGACAACATAGCAAAATCCTGTCTCTACAAAAAATTAGCAGGGCATAGTGTAGCACCTGTAGTCTCAGCTGCTGGGGAAGGTGAGGTGGGAGGATAGCTTGAGCCTGGGAGGCAGAGGTTGCAGTGAGCCAAGACTGCACCACTGCACTCCAGCCTGGGTGACAGAGTGAGACCTTGTCTCAAAAAAAAAAAAAAAAAAAAAAAAGTTTAAATAACTTAAATATAAGTGTGTTACAGAAAAGACGGGTTCTAGCTAAACAAAAGAAAATTCAGACCAAATAAAAAAGGGAGAAAAAAAGAAAGTGTGAACTAAACGATACCACATAGTGGTTTAAAAAAAATGTCAATTAGTATAACTAGAAAGGGGCTTCTGAAATTCTTGAAAATAGTACCTGCATCAGAGTTCACAAACTTGTTGCCCATGGATTGCATCTTGTAAGCAGATGTGTTTTGTCTACCTACCCCTACATTTTAAAAAATTTGAATTGGTTGTCAGCATTCAGTCAAAAGATTTCACATAAAAATTTTATTTATATTGAAAAATCTGAACATGTGGCAACAATGAAGTCCCATTGTTTCATGGCAACAATTGGCCAGCAGTTCTGCACCCTTACCTGCACACTGGAAATCACACGGGAAGCTTTTAAAAAGATACCAACACCTCAGACCAACCCTTCAGTCATTCTGGGTAAAGGCCAATCATCTATATATTTCAAAGCTCCTAAGAGGGCTCTAATGTGCAGCCAGAGTTGAGACTCATGGGCCTAGAGTTTTATACTTGGCATATGCTCTTTAGCTATTCACAGTAGCCAAATGTACTGCACTATGCTTCCAGTTACAAAGGTAACTGAGAGTTGCAGCCCTATTTAAATATTTATGCCAAATCTTGTTTAAGCCACAAAGCTAAAGAAAAGACTGCTTAGAAAGGAGGGTCCAGTTCAGCAATATGAACTGTATTAACTACACATGATTCTAATCCAGCGTTTCTCAAAGCCTGGTCAGTAAACCACCTCCATTCAAATCTCGTGTTAAAAATGCACAAGTCTGGGCCATGTTCCAGACATTAAAAACTCCAAAGACGAGCTCCTTATGCACAGTAAACAAGTGTCAGTTTCTAAGAGGATGTTCAAGATTCTCTTCCCCTCCTCCTCCCACAACCACCTACCCACCGTCTGACCATGAAGAACACTAACATGTGTTGGAGCCACGGAATTTTTTCATTGAACAAATCCATGATCTCTTACATTTTCTCTCTAGCATCCAAAGCTGGCTTGCTCTCTTTGGACTGCTTTTCCTTTACAGTCACTCTTTGCTTCTGCTCTTGGCCTCTCTATTGTCCATGACTGACACATGTAAGACAAATTTGGTGCCTTGGTACTTAGAAAGATATAGACTTCTTGCCACCCAAATAGAGAAAAAGAGGCATGGTTAAGCCACCCAAGATCCCGTCTAGTCTACCTCAAGGGAAACCTTGAAGTTCACATATGGTACCATCAAGCTCCCAGATACTGAAGCAATAGTTTTCATGTGTAATCCACAAATTACATATTTCCATATCATTGAGCAACTGGATAACATGCTGATTCCTGAGTCTCACACAAAACCTACTGAATGAGTAAGAATCTCTGGCAAGTAGGATTCAGAAGCTGTACTTTCAACACACTGCCCCAGTGGTTCTTATGCAAGACAAGTGTGAAAACCACTAAGCTCTAGGTACAATAAAAAGAACACCATCTCTAGAGCTCCGTCATAAAATTCAGAGGGGCTAAGGGAAGTCACTGCCTAATATTCTTGGTTCTCATATCTCTCCTTTTCTGTCCACTCCCATACTGGTACAACTTACTCGGTTCAGCACAGACCATTTAAGATGACCAAGTATTCTGTTGTACCGTAATTCAAATTAATCAGCTATTAGGAGAAAAAGAAGTAAGAAATACTTAAGCCCCAACTGAATACTGGCATAGCGCTTAATACCATAAAAACACAGATTAGCTGCATACCCAGAAAGCTTACATTTATTTGTCATACTCCTTCTATTTTAAATTAATCCTACAGAATAACTGGAAAATACCTCTCAGTGGAGTTCTAAGTTTCTCATATCCCTTTTATGCTTTCATACACAGCTCATCAGTTGCCTCTTTAAGGCTGGATGATATTGCTAACCAACATGTGGCAAAGAAGGCTCTAAAACAGCATGACAATTTTATGCTTGACTCAGGTAATCATAGCTCTCTTGAGGGGAATATGCTCTTCAGGCTCACCTCTCCTCTGTTTCTGCCATCCACAATCCCCCTTGGAGGAACTTAAGGCTCTTATACACTCGATTACACTCTACTGATTTATAGTGCCAAACGGTCATTCACATAAGAGCTCTCCATAAACATTACCGGATTATGCCAATTCAGGTGACTGATTATGGACCTCTTAAGGTGCCACGTTATCTAAAGACAACCCTATGTATCCAATTCTTTTCAGCTTCTCAAACTAGTCTTCCTATCCACACCTTGCACCAATTGCCTTTTGAAACAAGACTGAAGTTAAAAGAACCAACTACAGGAAAAAATGAATTAACAGGTCAAACATTACAGATAATTAAAGGTCTAACAATTGCACATGGTGAAGACAATCAGAATTAAAATGAGTAACCCAAATTCTCTGCATCATAGAAAACTTCTTTTTACCATCATATAAACTGATGCTTCTTATACTTTAAGGTGCCTATAAATTACCTAGAAAATGTTTCTAAAATGCAGTTCTGACTCTGGCACTCTGAGATGGAGTCCAAGGTTCTGCATTCTTCACAGGTATGCTGATGCTGCGGTAGCTCTGCTACTCAATAGTGTGGTAGGGCAACAGCAGCATCACCTGGGAGCCTGTTAGACAAGAATCTTGAGCCCACACTAGACTAAGGAAAAAGATTCTGCACTTCATCAAGGTCCCCAAGTAATTAGGATGCACATTTTAGAGCAGCTGACACACCATTTTGTACTCACTGTGAATGACAATCACCTAGGACACTTTTAAAACCACTAGGCCTCATGACAGAGATTCTGATTCATTTTGTCTAGGGTATTTGATTGTTCCCATGTTTGTCACTTTTTAAGCACACCCAGGTGGTTCTAATGAGCAGCCAGTGTTGGGAACCATTGAACTAAAAATACTTCCCTGAGCAGGGAGAAAATATGGAGTGACTGCTAATTGGTAAGGAATTTCTTTGGGGATGATGAAGATGTTCTAAAATTGCTTATGGTGATGGTGGCATAACGCTGTGAATAGAGTAAAAGTCACTGAATCACACATTTTAAATGGGTCAGTCATATGTGAATTATATCCCCATAAAACTGTTACATAAAAATTTCAATTAAAAACTTCAACAGCTTCCCTATTTAAAAATAAATAAGCCCCTCTTAACAACAACTAAATTGAATTATTTTCTATCCTGAACTCTAGCCCAAGAGTTTGAATTTCTTTCTAAAAAGGAGGAAGTGCAGATATTTATCCAGAAATATTAACATCTGCTCATTTACTCTGCAGGCTCAATTCTAGTCAAGGCAATGGATAAAGAATAAACCCTTACATCACAAAGGACACCACTACTTAAAAAAAGAAAAGCATGTTTACCAATTTGGAAAGCTTTACTCTGCACACCTCAAGTTTTCATAGTATTTTCCAAAAAAAAAAATTTCCTTTTGCTTCCCTTAAAAATAAATCAGTTAATTCATTGTACCACATTCTTCCAACTTGTATGTTTGAAGATATTCACAAAATATGTTAAGAAAAAAATATAAAATGCAAATCTTGACCTTGCTTAAAAAATTGCCTTAAACAATAATATCCTTGTAAAAATAAGAGATCACAAGTATCACTAAAAATTATAGGAAAGATCATGGTATATGAGATATACCATGACACAGACCATTCCATATACAGTATATGAGATACTACTTACTTATTATCAAAAAGAAAGCACTATAAATACAGGTAAGTAATAGACACTCCTCTGTATTTTGGAGACAAACTCTCTCGCACTTCTGATACCTGTGGTGTCAAATACTGAAGACTAAAGGTGCTATAAGATCAATTCAGTGGTGGCTCACAACAAAAGCACCTCATTTCCTTTCCCTGTTTGATCACCGTAGCCCATGTAAGCCATCTTCCCCACATGAATCAACGCCCTTCTTTATGGTTCCATGCTGTCATTCTTTTGAAGCAAACACATTCTGAATGCCTCACTGAACAGAGTTCCTAGGGCAACATACACTGATTACATGCATCTTCTGAGTCCTCTGCTAACTCAGAGCCCCTCTCTTAAGAAATGGCTTCCTGGGTCCTTCAAGGCAATAGGTAAGGTCACCTTCACAAGGGAGTATGATTCTCTCCCTTGACCACAACCCCCCCAGAAAATCCAGTGCATTGTAGTATTATTGCTGCTGCGTATATTTTATTTTTTTAAAACAATTCTACCTTATTACATTCTACAGATGACAAAGAAAAGACAAATCAACACTCCTAATTACTGACCTTGGCCTAAGTCACTCGGAAATAGCAGTCTCTTATTGCTTTTTATAGTAAGGCAGATTACCAACCTGCCTAACCTAAATCCCCTCTGCTTTAAGTATCTTTGTTCAAGGAAGTCTTCCATTTTCATAGTACTGTGAAGATGGTTACATACTCTAGAGCAAACAGAATAATCTGAGTTTTGGGTAAAAGATTTCAATTCCAAATTAGCAACCCTGAAACACACACTGGTGATACTCATCATGTTGTCAACTCTATCTCAATTCTCTGAGTCTTTGAAATGCTAACTTCCTGAGAGGTCAACACCCACAATCACTGTGTGCATATCCTGCTGAATTAAATAACTAATTCTTAATGGATTATCATGTCACAGTTAATAATTTCATTAAAAATTCACATTTGTTGAAGAAAAAAAATGAAAAGAGAAAAGGCTTACCTAATGGTATATATATTCTGAATATTCCTTTCCCCACCTTGTCCTTCCTTAAGAGCTTGCATTTGTAGTAATTTCATAATGGCTTTTATCAAGCCATGTGTATTTCTGTAAAGAAATATAGCATGTTAAATGTTATAGATAAAAAGTGAATATTCTAATAAGGTGCTTAATCCTATCATTTTAAAATAATTTTAATACTTGCCACCCAGATTAAACAGTAGCCACCCACAGGCACTCAACTCATTCTACAGTACAGCCCAAACCCATCCAACACATTTAAAGGAGAAGAAATGGAGCCAAAGAATCAAACCACAAACTTATCAATCATCTGCCTACATACTCTTGGGGGAAAATCAATCAGGAAAAAACAAACATTAGCCCACATAATTTCAAGCAGTGACCACATTGGTTACCCGCACTGAATGACCAAATCTTTCATTTATAAATATTAGCAGACCATGAAAAATAACCAAATATATGAAATGGATCAGCCACTCTAAAAAGTGGGCCAGGGAACCAATCAGAGCAAATAACTCCCATTAAAACAGAGCTAATAGAAAGGGAATAGCAATTTAAATTTTTTCCTTATTTTTGTAAGAGATAAGAGGATAAACATATCAAAAAGAAAAATAGGCTGCCTTTCTTAAAGAGCTCCCTGGAAAATAGAAAAAAAAATCTTAGAAACAAAAAACTCACTATTTGTTAAATTTAAAAAGTAATTTTTTTTTTTTTTTTTAGATGGAGTTTCATTTTTGTTGCCCAGCCTGGAATGCAACGGCATGATCTCAGCTCACTGCAACCTCCATCTCCTGGGTTCAAGTGATTCTCCTGCCTCAACCTCCCAAGTAGCTGGGATTACAGGCATGTGCCACCACACCTGGCTAATTTTGTATTTTGGGTAGAGAGAGGTTTCACCATGGTGGTCAGGTTGGTCTCAAACTCCTGACCTCAGGTGACCCGCCTGCCTCAGCCTCCCAAAGTGCTGGGATTACAGATGTGAGCCACTGTGCCCAGCCAAAAAGTAATTATTGTTTAATTATGCTTGTTAACATTTATTGAGCATTACCATAAGTTAAGCACTCTTCTAAGTTATTTTACTATGTCATTTACTATTCAGAACATAGTTGATTAGAAATCAATGTTAACTTTATTTTTGGGTTAGAACACTACTTGGACTTAATTAGGTATCATTTGTGGCATTTATGTGAGATGTTACTCAGTGTATTTTTTTATGGCATTTAAAGTTTTCCAACTGACAAAAGGTTTGACCACTTAGTAGACCTGCACAATCCAATATAGTAACAGCCACATGTGGCTACTGAGCACTAGTAATATGGTTAGTCCAAATTCAGATGTTCTATAAGTACAAAATACATGCTAGATTTAAAAGACTTTGGGACACAAAAAAAGAATATTAAATACCATGTATAATTTTTTGTATTAATTACATGTTAAAATAATATTTTTGATATATTGGGTTATATAAAATATATTATTAAAATTAATATCATCTATTTCTGGTTTTTTAATGTAGCTACTGGAAAATTCTAAATTACATATGTAGCTTGCCTTTGTGGCTAAAGTTGTATTTCTATTTCACAGCATTGCTATAGACACTCAAATGGTTTAGTGCCTAAATGGATTCTCTGGGGAGTATTGAGATTTCTTTTGCAGCTGAAGCATTCACAATCTACAATGGTATGTTTTCTCTTCCATATGGATCCTCTTAGGACCATGCAGTATAACTCATGGATGAATCTCTCATGACATATGTCACATGTCTATGGTTTCTCTCCTGTGTGGATCCTCTGGTGAACACAGAGGTACCAACACTTCATGAAGCCTTCTCCATTAAGATTCTATCTCCTATGTGTGTTCTCCAATGGATGTCAAATCGAGATTTGGCTTGCTCCCATGCTATACATTGGTACTGTGTCAATTCTATAGTACTTTGGCCCACAAAATGGCCAGTGAATCCCCCTGTAACTCAGTGAAAATTAAAATGGAAATTTTTTTGTAAACTAGAATGAAGTGTATTGCCTTAAGAAGGTCTGACTGCATGGCATCTCCTTGAGGACCTCCTTGGTAATCAAGGTATGGCCTTGTCTTCTTCCTTTGGAACTGCTCACATTCTTCTGAGAAACTTCTCTATTGACACTGAATTTCTAGACTCCTCTTACTCCAGAGCTTAGGAAAAAGATACCTCAACATCCAGACTTTTAAAATAAATTCCTTCTTTGCAATTCTTCACAACATTTACTTTTTCAGAATCAGAACCTTTTTATAACTGAGAACTCTGGACTATAAGGACGAGTATCTCCCAGTATATCCTCCAGTTCTTCATAACCCTTCACTACACCTTCCTTTACAAAGAGCTGGAGATCCCTCAACATAACTGCTCTATCACCAATTTATCAAGAACCTGTACCTAGTTACAAATGTCTGGACTCAGTCACAGGGCAGAGTTCATACAGCCTCCTCAGAAGTTCTATGGGATCTGACTCCTCCAAATATGTGATTTTTGTAAGCTAACTTACCAGGTCTCAGAGATGCAGTCCTGCAGCTATGACCCAGGCCTGTATCTAGATGTTATATGATGCCACGAAATATAAGATCTCATCATCACTAATTGGGTGAGCAATTCTGAGAATCCAGTATCTGACTAAAGCCTATCATAGGGAGTCTACTTTGGTCTGTCCTGGTGAAAGAGTCACTATATGTTTAGAAGTATTCTTGTCTTCTAGCCTTCGATGTCTATACAACTGAAAATCAGCTTTCAAGTCTGATTTAAGCTATTTATATGCTACTGAAGAAAGGCCAGGCTTCACCTAGTAATCTCGTAAGACCGCACTCTGAGCCTAATGATTAGTTGAAATGACCAGTGTTGACTGAATTTCTGACTGAATTTCTTCCAAAAAATGTGAATTAATTAAATAATCCTTTTTTGCATGTGAAACTATATTGGTTTTCCTTAACTATTTATTCATCATATGACCAGAGTTCTAGAGAAAACAGGTAACAGATCTATGGTTTTTATGGTCTCCTACCTTTTTATGAAAGCAGTGGAATCCAAGAGAAAAGAATAGACATCACATTTACTTTTAATTCCAAGGGATTCACAAATCACCAATGCTGATAAATGAACTCCAATTTTTTAAACTTTAAGTTAGGTCTCACTTACTCTTATCTGTGGATCCAGATTTTATTATGTAGATAACTGAGTCTATGCTGTATTTTCAGCAAGAGTGTAGGATGAGTAGATTATAATTTTTGAAAGATGATGGCATCAATCAAATTACATATAGAGAGCCATTCAAATGGTTACACATTTGCCTTAAATTTAATTGAAACTATCCCTCTCAACCCACTTGAAATAGACATTATGTATATTAATAAGTATTATGTTTAATAAATCTTATTTACATATTTCAATTGGATTGAGAGGGATACTTTCAGGTTAATATTTATTTAAAACCCTACTTCAATTCGAATTAACTACGGAATCTTGGGCAAGTCACTTAATGCCTAGGGATCTCAACATTCTCGTCTTTATAATCAAAAATCATAATAAGCCCATCTCTTATGTTGTTTTAAAAAAACTAAGAATAGTATGTTAGTAAATTACATGCTTTTTCAAAAAGTTGGGATAATTCAAAACTTATGCTATAACATAAAGATAATAATGTTCTTCCCTCTTTACAGATGAAGCTGTGTAAGCACAGGCATCAGAGTTAATGAATGCTGAAGCCTGGAATTTGCCTAAAGCTAACTACAAAGTCACCCTAACTCCTAAAAATCTCTAGTATTTTCCATCTCTTATTGCAAAATCTGCTTTTCTTGTTTTCAAGCCTTTGTTATTCTGGATCTGAGATCTACTCCTGCAAAATGAAAATTATTGTTGAATTCTGTATGATTTCATAAAGAGGTTATAGTAATCTGAATCACGCTAAAACTCAAAATAGTGAATTAAAAGAAAACATAACCACTGGAGAAGCAAAAGTCAAAGAAAATTTCACTGGACTTACATCTTCAAATTGAAAAAGCTTCCAAGTACTAAGCAAGATTTCTGAAATAATTGCTGACAATTCTCAAAGGATAAAAAAAAAAATCCTATGACCTCTTAAATTTTATAAAACAAAAAAAATTATAAAATAAAAACAACTAGACTTGCATCATTTCTAATTTGGCATCAGCATTCTTATCTACAAACAACAAAACTGAGAGAAGCAATGCATGTGGATTTGTAAGAGAAAGGCTTATAAAACTCAGTAAGTCCAAACATCTCCCCCCAAAAAAGTGAGTAACATACGAGAACAAAAGAAATATTTTCACACAAAAAACTCGGAAAACTTTTCTTAAAGAGGTTCTTCAGTTAAATTAGAATGCATGATTGCACAGCCTTGTAACTATACTGAAAACACCGAATTATATACTTTGAAAGTGATTTTATAATATTTCAATTATATCTCAATAAGCTGTTATTTTTTTAAAAGATAAAAAAAATTGAAGACGCCAGGCACAGAGGTTCATGCCTGTAAACCCAGCTACTCTGGTGGCTGGAAGCCAGAGGATCACTTGAGGTCAGGAGTTTGAGACTAGCCTGAGCAACAGAGAGAGATCCTGTTTCTTTAAAAAAAAAAA
>NW_012099099.1:490545-503847 GCF_000951045.1 Mandrillus leucophaeus
AAGGAAGGAAGGAAGGAAGGAAGGAAGGAAGGAAGGAAGGAAGGAAGGAAGGAAGGAAGGAAGGATTGAAGAAATAAAAAGTATATAAACTACAAGTAACTTTGATGCATGAATATCAGAACATACAATCATTTTTCAAATGTGACTATAAAGATTAAAGCAAATTGTTCTGAAAGAATTCATGGTGAAAAAATGTAAAAAATAAAAAGAAAAACCTGTAACTAAAATTCCAGATAGTTTCAGCAAAGTCGGTAGGGAAGGTTTTCAGGGCAGAGAGAAAACAAAGTTAAGAGACAATCTAAGATAAAATGTTTACAGCGTACATGCCCACAAAATAAGAAAAGCAACAAAATAAAGCAGATCATAAAATAGGAAAATGAGCAGAGAACAGAGAAACACAAACCACAGAAGAATAAGATTCATAATACTCAGTGTTAAAGAGTAGGCAGGGGAAATAAGCACTTTCATGTTGATATGTTGGTTCAGCCTTTGTGCAGAGCAAATTGACAGCATCTATGAAAATTTTAAATGAACATACCCCTTTTCCCATAAATTCTGCTTCTATGACCCCATCCTACAGATATACCCTTACCTATACTCAGAAGAAGATATTCTTATAATCCCAGCACTTGGGGAGGCCCAAGGTGGGCGGATCGCTTGAGCTCAGGAATTTGAGCCCATCCTGGGCAATATGGCAAAACCCCATCTCTACAAAAAATACAAAAATTGGCCAAGTGTGGTGGCATGATTCTGTAGTCCCAGTTACTTGGGGGACTGAGGTGAGAGGATCACTTGAGCCCAGGAGGTTGGGGCTGCAGTGAGCCGTGATCACGCCACTGCACTCCAGCCCGGGTGACAAAGTGAGATCATCTCAAAAAAAAAAAAAGAAGAAACTATACTGTATGTGTTATCTTTTAAAGAGGAAGAGGAAAAAAATACATGTTTGTCACTAGGAAAATGACTAAAATGTGACTCCTCTTAAACAGAATACAGCTGTTAACAAGGTTGCAAACTGATTTATGCATGTGACATGGAAAAATCACCATCACATATTATGTGGAAAAATGAAAGTTTTAAAACAAAATACATGTGAATGGAATATTCAATTCTAAAACACCTGGCATATGTACATATAATTTTTTTTATAGGTCTAGGAATGGGATTCCAATGTCACTGGAGTTAGTTGGTTCTTAATTCCATGTCAAAAAAATTTGACTTCAGGTTACCCTGGCTTTCTCCATATCCTAGCAGAAACCAAGACCAAGATGTGAAGGAACCTTTAAGACTCCCTATTAGCCCTGAGTCTTTCCAGTCCTGCCATTTCCTACTTTTCATCAGGGCTCAATAACAAAAGTGATTTTTAAGAAAAGAAAAAGATGACAAAAAGTAGTTTCACCACTTACTTCCATTACCTACAATTTCCACTGTTTGCACAACTTTTATTTTGTATTAGTTAAAAAATATTTATAATCTCAAAGTGTGAAAAAGACTTTTCTTTTTTTTTTTTTTTTTTTTTTTTTTTTTTGACAGGGTCTTGCTCTGTCACCCAGGCTGGAGCACAGTGGTGCAATCATAGCTCACTATAGTTCACCGCAGCCTCAACCTCTCGGGCTCTAGCGATGCTCGAACCTAAGCCTCCCAAGTATCTGGAGCTATAGGTGTGCATCACCATACCGGGCTAATTTTTTATTTTTTGTAAAGACAGAGTCTCACTATGTTGCCTAGGCTGGTCTCAAACTCCTGGGCTCAAGCAATCCTTCTGCCTTGGCCTCTCAAAATGCTAGGATTAGAGGCGAGAGCCACCGTGCCTGGCCCAGTGAGGAAGGACTTCCTGAACACAAATGAAAAACTACACCTGATCTCCTGGATAGACAGTATGAGGATAAATTGAAATAAACAATGAAACAACCATGGTGTCTTCTGCTTAGGACCCGTATTCAGTTCCAGTTTAGCACAGACACAAAAACATGTCATTTAATTTGAAAAAGCAGATTTCTGAGGAACACTTTCAGGGACTGGAATTAGACTTTAGACTAGTAGACTGTATGAGTTTGAGGTACACAGGTACCCAGAAGAGTTAATTAACAAATCAAGGTAAAGACTTTAATCAGGGCAAAAAAGAGCTGATTAGATATTATGCCTAACTTATTCATAGTATAATGCGTTCAGGGGATATCAACAAAAAAAGGCATATCCAGCTGCCTACTAGACATTTCCACTTAGGCATTTGAATTGTGCCTCATATTCAACACCTGGTCTTCTAATGTTCCCTCCCTATCTAAATGTAGAGAAAGCCAGAAATCGAGGAGTCACCTTTGACATACCCCTTTCAGTCATCTACATATTCAATACACCACGAATGCTTCATCCCTTAAATATCACACAAATTCCTCTACTTCCCCCATCTCTAGTGCAAGCAACCATCACCTCTCACTCGACTACAGCAACAGCCACCTAATCTCTGTGTATTCCATCTAGGTGCCTACCCCAAACCCAATACTTTCAATTTTAATCTTCATACTGCACTCCAAATGGCCTTTTGTGGAATCACTAACAACCACTAGATAAAACACTTCAGTACATTCCTTCTCCACCCAGGATAAAGACCCAAATCATCGAGATTGTCAATTATGCCCTGCACTGTCTGACTCCCACCTACCTTCCCAGCTTCATTTCATACCACTCTCTCCTCACTCTTAGCATTCTTTCAGGTCATCTTAACAGCCATCCTCCTTCCCACAACAGGAACTTGGCACATGCTACCTCCTGTAACTGGAAAGTTCTACCCACTCCTGTTTGCCTAGACAACTTTCATTCACTCCTTAGTCTCATCTTAGGTGTCAATTCCTCAGGAAAGCCTTCTTTTACCACCATGACTAAGTCAAATTTCATATTAAAGGCATTCTCAACACAGTATACTTAGAATGTAGTTTCTGTAACTAGGCAATTATGGCAATCTCTCCATCGAAACCAAAAGCATCATGAGTGCAATAACTATAATAACTATGTCTGCATTCCTCACCATGGCACAACAGCACCTAGCACAGAAATACAAGAGATGATACATATACTTGGGAGAGTATTAGGGAAAAGATTTAATGCATGCTGGGCTTAATACCTAGGTGGTGAGTTGATAGGTGCAGCAAACCACCATGGCACATGTTTACCTATGTAACACATCTGCACATCTTGCACATGTACCCCAGAACTTTAAAAAAATTAAATAATAAATAAATATATTCAATAAATATGTTTAACTGGCCAGCACAGTGGCTCACACCTGTTATCCCAGCATTTTGGGAGGCTGAGGCAGGCAGATCACCTGAGGTTGGGAGTTCAAGACCAGCCTGACCACCATGGAGAAACCCTGCTTCTACTGAAAATACAAGATTAGCCGGGGTGGTGGCACATGCCTGTAGTCCCAGCAACTCAGGAGACTGAGGCAGGAGAATCACTTGAACCCGGGAGGCAGAGGTTACAGTGAGCCGAGATCACACCAATGCACTCCAGCCTGGGCAACAAGAGCAAAACTCTGTCTCAAAAAAATACATACATACATATATACATATATATATATATGTTTAATTAATAGATGGATGGATAGATACAGCTCAGGTACTATCTTGCTTGGCTCCAAAGGTAACCTCTGAAGATATTTCTAGTTCTATAATTACATGACTTTATATATGCACATTGAAATTCATGTATCTGATCTCTAATATCAAACTTCATTATTTAGTTTTTTACAAAATAATATGAATGCTATTACTGGTTGTGTTTCTAAAAGGCCTTTCATTTAAGGGATCAGACATTTAGCAAACAGGATAACTGTAAATACTGGGACGATGAAATTCATGTAATATCCTTATATTATCAAGCAATGAATTCTATTGGGAAATGAAGTACTTTTTTGGTGTTGTTGTTTTGGAGATGATGTCCTGCTGTGTCACCCAGGCTGGAGTACATGATCTCAGCTCACTGCAACCTCTACCTCCTGGGTTCAAGAAATTCTCCTGCCTCAGCCTCCCAAGTAGCTGGGATTACAGGCGTGCACCACTACATCCAGCTAAATTTTTTTGTATTTTTAGTAGAGATGGGGTTTTGCCATGTTGGTCAGGCTAGTCTTGAACTCCTTACCTCAGATGATCTACCCGCCTCAGCCTCCCAAAGTGCTGGGATTACAGGCATGAGCCACTCAGCTCAGACAGAAATGAAAGTAGTTTTTTTGTTGTTATGGTTTTTTTTTTTTTTTCATTTAACTTATCTTAATATACATTCCTACAACATTAAAACCAACTTAAGATTCCTGATGGAATAAGAAAAGTAAGAGAGAAATATTCAGATGTATGCAGAGATTTAACTACTATGAAGACTGCCCATGACATGACTAAATCTACCACCCTGCAAATTAATTCCTAAGAGAGTCTTACGAACATTAGATGGTTCCTATGACTTAATATAAGATGGAGACAAGAAGTTCTATTTGGAATATGCTGTTTCTTTCACTCCCCTCCATCTGAACTCACTTGTTGTATATGAAAATCACTGAATAGCAATAAGATTTGTGAAACTTTGTAAATTCCCCTCTCCTCTCTCAAGCTGCTTCTAAAGAGTGGATCCAAAAACAGCCTTAAAAATAGAGGAGAAGAGGACTGAAATACATCAAGTATGTTTAAATCCATAAGCTCATTATAATTATTTTATAAGAAAATGTAACTGGTCACCACTGAAAGGATGCTTTAAAAAATCATTATTTTGTCGGGAGGCTGAGGCAGGAGAATGGTGTAAACCCAGGAGGCGGAGCTTGCAGTGAGCTGAGATCCGGCCACTGCACTCCAGCCTGGGCGACAGAGCAAGACTCCATCTCAAAAAAAAAAAAAAAAAAAAAAAAAAAAAAATCATTATTTTGGAATTTAGTAAATGAAAGAATTACACATATATCCTGCCTTTCCTATATAAATTATACCTCTGGGTGACCAAACAGTAGATATGGGGAAGATTCTCTTTATAGAAGTATTTCAAGTAATAAGTGAAGAAAAAAAATGGAATTAGAATGTCACCATTTGAAATCCCTAATGAATTAATGGATCTAGTCATTGAGCATCAACAGTTGCTAACATCATCAAAAATCAGATACTATGTCCTCCTGAGAAAAGAACACAGTCCCACCTAAGAAAAAGTCTCCCCCAAACTCCCAGGGTTGTTTTGAGAATTAAGTGGGGAATTTTGGGTAAAGCTCTAAAGCATAAGGCAGGGCACATAGTTTATATTCAAGAAAGGCTAGTTTTATTCCTTAACCCTCTTCCCCTAGAAAACAAAGCAGTGGTTTTCTCTATTATTATTGCTGTTTAGAGAGATAATTTATAATTTAAAGAAAATACTCTGGGGATTGGGGGAAGTCAAGGCAGTATCCCATCATCACAATTAAACAATTATATTTGACACTGATTCTCTGTTCACTCAATCTCTCAACCTTCTATCTCTGTCCGAGAAACACAGATCTAATGTTAAGTCACTTGTATTTAAGCACAATTATGTTTCAAAGCTAGAGCTGAATAGCTGAGAAATACCTACTTGCATGTGGCTTTCCTCCAAATTCAGTCCCAGTGCAGAGGACTCATCAGGAATAGTATTCCAGTTTCCTGTCTGTTTTGGAAAATTACCACACCCTCTGCAATCATATGGTTACTGTATAAGTGATCCTAGCACACATATGCTCACACAATGAAGACACAGTGAGTAGAGAGTTAAATTGTGTCCGCCCAAAAGATACATCTAAATCCCAACCCCCAGTACCTATGAATGTGACTTTATATGGAAATAGGGTCTTTGTAGATAAATTATCTTGGGATATCATCCTAGGTGGGTCGTAAATCCAATAACTGGTATCCTTACAGAGAAAGTGAAGGGATACTGTATTGGAGACACAGAGATACACAGATAAGTTAGTCATAAGAATACAGAGGTGGAGACTGAAGTTACAAAGCCACACAACAAGGAATGTCAAAGATTTCCATCCCACCAGAAATTAGTAGAGAGGCATAGAACAAATTCCCCCACAGAGCCTCCAGAATGAATCAGTCCTGCTGACGCCTTGGTTTTTGGCTGCAAGGCATCATGAAATCATGAAATAATAAATTTCTGTTGTCTTAAGCCATCAAGTTTATCATCATGTGTTACAGTAGCACTAGAAAACTAACACTTGGAAGAGCTGACTGATCCAGCTCCAGGTCCTACCATTGGAAATCTGTAATTGTGGCCAGGAAATTCCAATCTCAGTCTGGCTGCCTCATATATGAGATGTTAAGCCAGGAGCAGGTGGTGCCCCATGAACTAGGAGGCAGAGAAAGTCTGCAGGAAGAAAGAAGAATGAAACACACAGTTTATATCCCATTTGTTTCTGAGGCCTAGGTGCATATTTATTCTTGGGTCCTATGAGATAGATACTCCTTTATCAAAAAAATTAATCCATTTTTGCTCACACTAGTTCAATTGGATTTCTGTAACTGGTAGCCCAAAGAGGCCTAATACACTTAGGAAACTGCTGCTGAAAGCCTACAATAAAGATCAGCTGGAATAAGTCCTTTCTTGGGCAGGTGCCAGGAAAAGATGAATTTACTCAAGAACCATTAAAGAGAGCAAAGGAAACTTCAAAACTAAGCCACAAGCACAGTAGCAAGAGACAATGCAAAAAGGTGCCACAGTTTTCACTAGGCATAAGAGCCAAGATCCACATCTCATACAGACTGAGCATCTCTAATCAAAAAATCCAAAATCCTAAATGCTCCAAAATCCTAAATTTTGTGAGCACTGATGTGACACCACAAGTTGAAAATTCCACACCTGAAGTCATGTGACAGGCTACAGCCAAAACACAGTTAAAACTTTGTTTCATGCACAAAGTTATTTAAAATGTTGTACAAAATTACCTTCAGACTATCTGTATAAGGTGTACATGAATTATAAATGAATTTTGTGTTTAGACTAGGGTCTATCCAAGATATCTCATTATATATATGCAAAATCCCAAAATTCAAAAAATATTAAATCTGAAACACTTCTAGTCCCAAGCATTTCAGATAGGGGATATTTAGCTTGTAATGAGAGTGAGTATGGGTCAATGATGACACTGAAGATTCAAAAAAAATTTTTTAATTTTTAGTCAAGTTCTACCAACTATACTAACAAGAAAACACTCAGGCAAATTGCTTTTTGCTAGGTTAATATGGCACGATTACTACTGTGCATATGAATAACATGTATCAGATTCCTTTTGTTTGAGAATTATTTCATTACAACGTTAAACACTGCTCATGTATGCTGGATCTCTTTTTGAAAGACTACATATAATGCTTGGTTCTTTGCTTTCAAAATATACCAAACATGAGGTACAAGAATGTACCCATATTTCAGATATTTAGGGGTAGAATTAAAAGGGTTTGGGTTGAAGAGAATGACATAACATCCCAAGAGGGATGCATCCCTAGGTGTCATGGGAACAAATGTGGCTAAGTCCCTTTTTAACTGGAAAGGATTTCAGATCCCTGAACAAGATAATTCATCAGTCTTAAGCATAGTAAGTCATTAGCAAATAAGAGAATGATAAACACTAGAAAAACAATCATTGTCTAAATTCATTATAAAACTATATGAGAAAAGCATAAAACTGTATGAGAAAGATAAACAGAGACAAGAGGACAAGGACAAAATAGTTCTGAGAAATCCATGCTTAAATGAATGACCAAAAAAAAAAAAATGCTTCTTTAAAATAAAATCTAAGAGATGTAATGTTACTGAGCTTTTGCGTAACAAAGTCCTTTGCACTCATTTGTCTTCTATGTACCAAAACCGGCCTGATTTCTTCTGAAGCATTTTTCCATTATAAAAGTAACATGTGTTCAGCAGCCACTGTTCTTAAATCACCTAGAAACATCTTAGCATAAATACATGACTCTACAATGGAAGATTTTGTGACAAAGCCTTCAACCAGATCAACTAACTTAATAAAAAATAGGGCAGAATGTCCTAGATCAGAAAAGTGGCTGGAACCACTTTTGTGATTAGGAACTGAAAGTTGAGAGAAATTCTGGGATTTTCAAGGGGAAAAAAAACAGAATTGGGGAAGAAAAGGAAGAAGAACATCTAGAAATAAGCTAATAAGCTTAAAAGGAATATTTAAAAGACAAGATGGGGAAACAGACATGGACTAGCAATTCTGTCACTCTCTAATAAGAGTTTAATAAGCCATAATATCAATATAAATATAAACCTTGAAACCATGTCAAATTCAGGTAGTAATACTCTGACACCCCAGCTGCAGATTAAAATGTGCTGCCTTCCCTAAACCTTGGAGGAAACCTCATAAAGGCATCCTTCCTTGGTTCTTCTTCTCCTGCCAAATAAAATAAAGAGAAAGAAGCTAAATAATACAGAAAAGCTTCAATAATATAACAAGATATGAATACAGTTGCTAGCCATTTCCTACATAAGAAAGCAATTAAGTTTCCCAAGGAACAGGGTCATCAATAAAAGAGAAGACTCTGAGAGACAAGAATTTTCTCCATAAATCATCCTAAATCTTAACTCCAAATGATTCTCAGAATCATTTTTAACCACTGAACCTTCATCAACCCATGATCAAAGACTCACTGGATCCAACAGAGTTTCTCAGGACCCACTACAAGAATTTTTAATATCCTATGCTAAATTTCATTAAAAGGCAGACTTAGAAGTCTCAGAAAATACACTTTAATTTCCCACACTTTAACACACTTTATATTCCCAAATACCTTGAATGCAGGTCCCTTCCATGTTTAAAAGCACATAAGGCATACAAATGAAGTGCTAGCCTAGTTTATCCAGAGTATAACCTTCCTACCAAGCACATTAAGACAAGAAATGGGGGAAGCAGTTGAGGTGAAATTACAGGCTGTCATGACACCTCAATATCAAAACTGAATACCTGGTTCTGCAGGAGAGCAAGATTTTTTATTCACAATCCTGTTACTAAGCAACTGTAACAATGGTTGCATGAGCCTTCTAGAAGCCAGCACAGTTCAGGGGAAAAAAATTCTAAGGAAAGAAAAATGGAAAATTCCTTGCTTTGGGACTCTTTATTTCAGGATACAGTCAATGTAAAAACAAAAACAAACAAAACCAAAACCAACCTAAACTCAAAACAATT
The DNA here is from genome assembly GCF_000951045.1 of Mandrillus leucophaeus. Taxonomy (NCBI): domain Eukaryota; kingdom Metazoa; phylum Chordata; class Mammalia; order Primates; family Cercopithecidae; genus Mandrillus; species Mandrillus leucophaeus. The sequence goes on from NW_012099099.1 coordinate 499,730, forward strand.
CCTGAAAGGTCTACAAAACTACATGCTACTATATACCTTGCACTTTATTTTCAGTTTCACTTCATTTCAAAATTCACATTCGACTGGTGATAATGATTTCCTTACTGTGTTTCTTTTGTGGTCCCCTTCTTTCCTTCACCCTCCCTAGGGAATAAATTTTTTTTCAAATTTCCTTACTGATGAAAAGAACATTTTAAGGCTCTTAAATCCATTTCTTTGTTTACAGAAGCTATAAAAACTAGTTTACAATTGTTTCATGTTGCCTCAGCTTTGAACAGAGAACACTCTAGGACATGAAACTACTCCTTTGAAGAGAACAGTCTCTCAAGCACAGCCAGACCCTTTCCCAGACACTCCCTGAAGTTTAGACAACCAGAGCATTGCAAATGTCAAGTCTTTTTCAAAGTTAGACTATACAATGTAACCCGCTCTAAGCCACCGTTTCTCAAACTGTGGGCTTGGATTCAGGTGGGAGGGGGGCTTCCAGACGTGTTCCAAGGGAATTTTATCGACCAGACTTTCACAGGACGAAGGAGCCAGTTATAAGGCTGGAAGAGATGGGCACACCTACTTTTCCTTCCATCTTTCTTTCATGCTTTCAAAATCTGCTCTAAATGCCGAGAAAACTCAATAACCTACATTCTCTAAACATCTATTCTATAGAAGGCTGTTTCTCACTATTGGCTTTTTCTATCCACCCCCCTCTTGCTTTCTCAGTTCCTGAAGGATAGTAGGCTAGAAGATAAATAGGCAAGATGGAAAGATAAAGTTTTAGAATTACTTTTCTAAAGCAAAGATAAGCAATCATGGTGTGTCTCAGTTCCCAAAGTACCTTTAGATTCCAATAAGCCTCTAATTAAAGAAAAGTCAGACACAAGCAGAAATTTAAATAATGGAAACTGAAGACCCAAAGTGTCTCACCCAAAGTCATTCCCTGCATTGATTGATTGATTGATTGATTGAGACAGAGTCTCACTCTGTTGTCCAGGCTGCAGCGCAGTAGTGCGATCTTGGCTCACTGCAACCTCTGCCTCCGGGTTCAAGCAATTCTCCTGCCTCAGCCTCCTGAGTAGCTGGGATTATAGGCAGGTGTCACCAAGCCCAGCTAATTTTTTTGTATTTTTAGTAGAGACGGGGTTACACTTTGTTGGCCAGGCTGGTCTCCAACTCCTGACCTCAAGCGATGAGCCTGCCTCAGTCTCCCAAAGTGCTGGGATTATGGGCATGAGCCACCATGCCTGGCCCATTCTTGCCTTTAGGTCCCAAAGACACAGATGGTTTTCTGTCTCAGAAGATTCCCTGAGGTTCATTTTGGAGGAGGAGGAGGCTATTTGAGTCTCCTGTTCTTAATTAGCTTGTTTCTTAAAATGGATTCTCATTTTGTTGGGTTTTTTTTTTTTTTAAACATAAATGGTACAAAGTATAGTCTTTGTAATCACTACATACCACAAAGTTCTGCTACTTGAAAATAAAGCAAATGAAGAAAATTATGTTTTCTGTCATATAAGAAATTATTATATCCACTGGCAACAATAAGGAAAACATAGCACTTATATATTTTATGATCGAATTGATTCAAAAATTAAACTGATTAGCTTCAGCATCTACTCTCTACATCTCCCTGTGGATGACAATTTAGACAATATGAACATTCTCAGATAAGAAATTTTGTTTAAAATGTCCAGCATCCTTCCACTGTTAAAATTCCTATATTTGCTTACTATAAAATTCAAGGCTTTCTTCCATATGTTGGCCAAATAGCCAAAGAACCTTAAAAATTTATGGTCACCTATATGTGTAAGATTAATAACTGAAGCACTGTCTATTGTAAAGGATTAGAAATAATAGGGAATTGCTAATTATGGCTCATCCACACAATGGAATATTACGCAGCTAGAAAAAAATAGAAAGCTGTTTATATATTTTATAGAATGAGCTCTGAAACGGTTGGGATGTTTGTCCCCTCCAAATCTTAGATTGACATATGATTCTAAATGTTGGAGATAAGGCCTGGTAGGAGGTGACTGAATCACGGGGGCAGATCCCTTATGAATGATTTAGTACCATCCCCCTGGTGATAAGTGAGTTCGTGCTCAGTGAGTTCACGTGAGATCTGGTTGTTTAAAAGAATCGTGGACCTCCCCCACTCTCTCTTGCTCTTGGCTCTTGCCATGTGACATGCCTGCTCCCACTTTGCTTCCACTATGACTATAAGCTTCCTGAAGCCCTTGCCAGAAGCAGATACCGGCACCATGCTTCCTGTCAGCCTGTAGAACCGTAAGCCAAAATAAACCACTTTTCTTTATAAATTACCCAACCTTAGGTATTTCTTTATAGCAATGCAAGAACAGCCTAATACAAGCTCCAAGATACATTTTTTTCACTGAAAATGCAAAATAAAGATTACTATATAATAGGCTACTATTTCTGTTTGTTAAGTAAGGAAAATATACATGTAAATATACACACACGCATTTTTTCTATTATATGCTGCATATAATATAATAAGACCTACTAACACTTTGTCTTCCACAGCGGAAAAAACAAAAACAAAAAAACACAGATACTGGGATAAGACAAACGCTTTGCCTAAAATATCCAATGTGAATTATTATTATCTATTCAAAAAAACACATTTTTTTTCTTTTTTGAGACGGAGTCTTGCTCTGTCACCCAAGCTGGAGTGCAGTGAAGCGATTTCAGCTTAGGCTCAAGCAACCTCCACCTCCTGGGTTCGAGCAATTCTCCTGCCTCAGCCTCCCGACAGCTGGGACTACAGGCATGTGTCACCATGCCCGGCTAATTTTCATATTTTTATGAAAAAAGTAGAGATAGGGTTTCACCATGTTGGCCAGGCTGGTCTCAAACTCCTGACCTCAAGAGATCCGCCTGCCTTGGCCTCCCAAAGTGTTGGGATTACAGGCATGAGTCACCGCACCCCGCCCAAAAAACACATTTTTAAATTTAAAAATAACTAAGGTTACCCACAAATTACAATATGCAGAAATGACAGGATAATTCACTATCCACAAAGTTTATACTTTGCAATTTACAATAGGGATGAAGAATTAATACTGATGTGTGAATGATATCTCACAGCAGAATAATTTTCTAAGATTATCTTCTAGAATAAAAGCTATAATCTAACCTGCTCTAATTATACCTTAAATACAGAGAAGATACTACATTGGCCCCATGAACTGCTGATACTTTAACTTGTGAATATAAACAGTACAACTACACAATGCAATTAGATTTTACATTTGCAGATTTTTAAGGCATTTGAAAACATTTGGGGCGGGGGGCAACAAATACCATACCTGTATTTCACAAATAAAAAAGGTAAGGTAACATCTAGGTGGCTTGCTTAAGATCAACCAGTACATAAGAAAAAGACAGACACATAAAAAGCTTAACTTTTCAAAATTCTCAAAACTACTTTTTTAGTTGGTATACAACAGAATCCTTCTAAAATTTTTGTGAATGTGTGTAAAAACAGAAAGGCAGAGAGAAAGTAGTAAGTTTTCAGCCATGATCAAACCTTCACTTATTCAGAAATATCTGGGCAACTACTAACTGTCAAAGAGTGTGCCAGATACCAAAATACAGGTTTAAAAATAATACACACAGGCACATATTGTGAAACAACAAGTAGTGCAGCAGAGAAGTGGGAAGTGTCTGGACAGGAAAGACGACATCAGAGCACAGCCTGAAAGGATAATAAAGATGATGTCAGACAGAGAAGGGGAAAGAGCATGCCATGCTGGTATGGAACACACACAATGGCGCAGGAGGACTGAAGAGTTGTGGATGTCTAGAGAAGAGGGTTCACGGGGGGAAACATAACTTGAACAGAAGAATGGATCTAGTTTGGGAAGGGCTTTTCCTTTTTCAACCACAGACTGCAAAAGGAAAAGAAAAACCAAGCCAGGAATGCTGGCACACATCTGTAGTCCCAGCTACTTAGGAGGCTGAGGTGGGAGGACCACTTGAGCCCAGGAGTTTGAGGCTTCAGTGAGCTATAATACCTGGGCAGCATAGCAAGACGCAGTCAGAAAGGAAACAGAGAAAGAGAGAGGGAAAGAGAGGGGGAGGGGAAAGGGGAGGAGGAGGGAGGG
>NW_012099099.1:504190-506430 GCF_000951045.1 Mandrillus leucophaeus
GGGAGGAGAGGGGAGGGGAAGGGAGGGGAGGGAAAAATTAAGACCAAGGTACCAAAAAGACACAAAGAAATGATCTGAGGAAACAAGAAACGATTTATAAAGAAAGGTTAAAAGGCTAGGGGTTATTTAACCTAAACAACTTCAAGCCCAGGAATCTTTCCACAAATTTTTGTTGTTGTTAAGATGGAATTTCACTCTGTCACCCAGGCTGGAGTGCAGTGGTGTAATCTCAGCTCACTGCAACCTCCACCTCCTGGGTTCAAGTGATTTCCATGCCTCAGCCTCCTGAGTAGCTGGGATTACAGGCACACGTCACTATACCTGGCTAACTTTTGTATTTTAGTAGAGGTGCAGTTTCATCATGTTGGCCAGACTGGTCTCGAACTCCTGACCTCAGATGATCCACCTGCATCAGCCTCCCAAAGTGCTAGGATTACAGGACTTACACCGCATCTGGCATCTTTCGACAAATTGATAATTACAGCTGTACTCCATCTCCACTGAAGGCAGGAAAAAAACTTAAGTACTCAGCCCGATGATACTGTAATAAAGGTGAGTGAAAAACACTAGAAAAACAAGCAGCTCCACAGAGGAGAAGGGAGGCTTGGTGAGAGGTGAGTAAAGGGAGCAAAAGCCCAAATGATTCGAAGCAGTCAAAAATTAGGACATACAGATCAAGACAATTTCTTGAAGCAAAGAGTAACAACTCTTTTTCAGGGAGTATTTTATAACAGAGGCTCACTGGTTCAAACATGGTCCTGTTTGACCATCTCTGAATGGATCCCTCTTATTCCTTATTATCCCATTACCTCAACCTGTAAATGGACTAAATACAGTCATACCAAACAAATTCAAAGAACAAAATATTATTAACTTGGAATAATCAAGGGGAAGACATCCCTAAATCACAAAATATTTGAGAAATAAGTGCCATTATTTTCTAATGCACTAATGCCAAGGGCTGGCCAAGTAATGTCACTACAATGTATAAACTATACCACTGTGGAAGAATCATTGCTTATGGACAATCTTCTTTCTTAAAATGTCAGGAATCGCGGGGGTGCCCAAGATGGCCAAATAGGAACAGGTCCAGCATCCAGCTCCCACCGTGAGTGACACAGAAGACGGGTGATTTCTGCATTTTCAACTGAGGAACCAGGTTCATCTCACTGGGGCGTGTTGGACAGTCAGTGCTGGTCAGCGGGTGCAGCTGAACCAGGGGGTGCAGCCCAACCAGCGAGAGCTGAAGCAGGGCGAGGCATTGCCTCACATGGGAAGCGCAAGGGGGAAGGGAATTCCTTTTCCTAGCCAAGGGAAACTGAGACACACAACACCTGGAAAATCAGGTAACTCCCACCCTAATACTGCGCCTTACCAAGGGTCTTAGAAAATGGCACACTAGGAGATTATAAACCACACCTGACCCAGAGGGTCCCACGCCCACAGAGCCTCCCTCATTGCTAGCACAGCAGTCCGAGATCTAATTGCAAGGTGGCAGCGAGGCTGCGGGAAGGGCTCCCGCCATTGCTGAGGCTTAAATAGGTAAACAAAGCACCCAGGAAGCTCGAATTGGGTGGAGCCCACTGCAGCTCAAGGAGGCCTGCCTGCCTCTATAGACTCCACCTCTGGGGACAGGGCATAGCTAAACAAAAAGCAGCAGAAACCTCGGCAGATGTAAATGTCCCTGTCTGACAGCTTTCAAGAGAGCAGTGGTTCTCCCAGCATGGAGGTTGAGATCTGAGAACGGACAGACTGCCTGCTCAAGTTGGTCGTACCCTGAGTAGCCTAACTGGGAGACATCCCCCACTAGGTGCAGACCAGCACCTCACACCCCACACTGCTGGGTACACCTCTGAGACGAAGCTTCCAGAGCAAGAATCAGACACCAACACTCGCTGTTTAGCAATATTCTATCTTCTGCAGCCTCTGCTGCTGATGCCCAGGCTAACAGGGTCTGAAGTGGACCTCAAGCAAACTCCAACAGACCTACAGCTGAGGGTGCTGACTGTTAGAAGGAAAACTAACAAACAGAAAGGACACCCACACAAAAACGCCATCAGTACGTCACCATCATCAAACAACAAAGGCAGATAAAACCACAAGGATGGGGAAAAAGCAGTGAAGAAAAGCTAGAAATTCAAAAAATCAGCACGCATCTCACCCTCCAAAGGAACGCAGCTCATCGCCAGCAACGGAACAAAGCTGGACGGAGAATGACTTTGATGAGTTGAGAGAAGAAG
>NW_012099099.1:506755-507739 GCF_000951045.1 Mandrillus leucophaeus
AAAAAAGAATGGATGAATGGATAACTAGAATAATCAATGCAGACAAGACCTTAAAAGAACTGATAGAGATGAAAACCATGACACGAGAACTATGTGACAAATGCACAAGCTTCAGTAACTGACTCAATCAACTGGAAGAAAGAGTATCAGTGATTGAAGATAAAATGAATGAAATGAAGCGAGAAGTGTAGAGAAAAAAGAGTAAAAACAAATGAACAAAGCCTCCAAGAAATATGGGATTACGTGAAAAGACCAAATCTATGTCTGATTGGTGTGCCTGAAAGTGAGGGGGAAAATGGAACCAAGTTGGAAAACACTCTGCAGGATATCATCCAGGAGAACTTCCCCAACCTAGCAAGGCAGGAAAACATTCAGATTTAGGAAATACAGAGAATGCCACAAAGATACTCCGAGAAGAGCAACTCCAAGACACATAATTGTCAGATTCACCAAGGTGAACTGAGGAAAAAAATGTTAAGGGCAGCCAGAGAGAAAGGTCGGGTTACACACAAAGGGAAGCCCATCAGAATAACAGCAGATCTCTCGGCAGAAACTCTACAAGCCAGAAGAGAGTGGGGGCCAATAGACAACATTCTTAAAGAAAAGAATTTTCAACCCAGAATTTCATATCCAGCCAAGAAGAAATAAAATCCTTTACAGATAAGCAAATGCTTAGAGATTGTCACCACCAGGCCTGCCCTACAAGAGATCCTGAAGGAAGCACTAAACATGGAAAGGAAAAACTGGTACCAGCCATTGCAAAAATATGCCAAAATGTAAAGACCATAGATGTTAGGAAGAAACTGCATCAACTAACGAGCAAAATAACCATAAAATATCATAATGACAGGATCAAGTTCACACATAACAATATTAACCTTAAATGTAAATGGATTAAATAGTCCAATTAAAAGACATAGACTGGAAAATTGGATAAAGAGTCAAGACCCATCAGTTTGCTGTATTCAGGAGACCCATCTCACA
>NW_012099099.1:508561-508896 GCF_000951045.1 Mandrillus leucophaeus
ACCCAATATAGGAGCACCCAGATTCATAAAGCAAGTCCTTAGAGACTTACAAAGAGACTTAGACTCCCATACAATAATAATGGGAGATTATAACACCCCACTATCAACATTAGACAGATCAACGAGACAGAAAGTTAACAAGGATATCCAGGAATTGAACTCATCTCTGCACGAAGCGGACCTAATAGACATCTACAAAACTCTCCACCCCAAATCAACAGAATATACATTCTTCTCAGAACCACATCACACTTATTCCAAAATTGACCACACAGTTGGAAGTAAAGCACTCCTCAGCAAATGTACAAGAACAGAAATTATAACAAACTGTCTCT
>NW_012099099.1:509170-509507 GCF_000951045.1 Mandrillus leucophaeus
GAAATAACTAAGATCAGAGCAGAACTGAAGGAGACAGAGACACAAAAAACCCTCCAAAAAAATAAATGAATCCAGGAGCTGGTTTTTTGAAAAGATAAACAAAATTAATAGACCGCTAGCAAGACTAATAAAGAGGATAAGAGAGAAGAATCAAATAGACGCAATAAAAAAATGATAAAGGGGATATCACCCCCGACCCCACAGAAATACAAACTACCATCAGAGAATACTATAAACACTTCTACGCAGATAAACTAGAAAACCTAGAAGAAATGGATAATTTCCTGGACACTTACACTCTCCCAAGACTAAACCAGGAAGAAGTTGAATCCCTGAA
>NW_012099099.1:517885-526803 GCF_000951045.1 Mandrillus leucophaeus
GACCCAGCCATCCCATTACTGGGGATATACCCAAAGGATATAAATCATGCTGCTATAAAGACACATGCACACGTATGTTTATTGCAGCACTATTCACAACAGCAAAGACTTGGAATCTACCCAAATATCCATCAGTGACAGACTGGATTAAGAAAATGTGGCACATATACACCATGGAATACTACACAGTCATAAAAAAGGATGAGTTCGTGTCCTTTGTAGGGACATGGATGCAGCTGGAAACCATCATTCTTAGCAAACTATCACAATAACAGAAAACCAAACACCACATGTTCTCATTCATAGGCAGGAATTGAACAACGAGATCACTTGGACACAGGAAGGGAAACATCACACACCGGGGCCTATTGTGGGGAGCGGGGAGGTGGGAGGGATAGCATTAGGAGATATACCTAATGTAAATGATGAGTTAATGGGTGCAGCACACCAACATGGCACATGTATACATATGTAGCAAACCTGCACATTGCGCACATGTACCCTAGGACTTAAAGTATAATAATAATAATTTTAAAAAAAAGGTTGCACGGAAAATGTTTGTTGAATGATTACCAATTACGAAGTTTTATTATCATTTTTATCCAAGGGCACTGTATTTCATTACGTCTACACCCACTCCTGTGTTTATTTTTGGGGTTTGTGTGACAGTATTATGTTCTTTGAAAACTAAATTAGAAAAAATTTGAAAAAATAAATATTTTCAGTGGGCTAAAAAAAAAAAAAAGTCAGGAATCTGCATTACATTTTTGAATTATAAACTATTTAGCTATGTTCATCTTAAAAAGAGCAACGACAAATTTAAGTAGAGCCCCAAAACTTAAGTACTACAAATGACCACAAATTCCAAAACTGTAGGATTTAAATTAACATGATCTTTTCATATATGAAACAGCAACTGCATGACATTTTAAGAGCAAGAAAAACAACTGGCAAGTAGGATGAATGCTGACTCTTAATAGGGATTTAGTGAATTTTTTGTCCTAAAAACTTAAATCATTAACTGATTTAAATCATAAATGTCAGTTATGATTAAAACTTAAATCATAACTGACCAAACACTGAGGGAAATGTACCTGGTTGATGGAATCAGATTGAGTATCCCATTGAGAACATAGCTGAACTCCGCATGATCCTGAGCAACGAGTGCCACCAGACCTTCACAGCAGGCTGTTCGAACCACTACATTGTCACTGCAACACTTCTCCCACAGCAAGTTCAAAGCAGGAGTCTGAAACCAAACCAGTGATTAGAAGACAATTCTGATGAACAGCAAACACACACACACCTTCGGTCATTCATCAATGAGTAATTTGTTCACAGTAGGCTAGCTTTCCTTTATAAAGATGATGCTGTTGTCACTCTGTTCCTAGAATAAAATGAAGTCAATTTTCCAAGAGAGGTAATGGAGGTAACAGCAACTCTCTCTCACCTGGCATCATCGCTGTAAAACAGGGCTGGCTGCAGGCAGAGGTATGACCCAAGTTCAAGCGACACAACAAAGCTGAGACTTGGCTCTAGCACGCTGCTCTAACCAAACAATTTAACCAGACACTAATAGTATCAGTATATCAGTTAGTCTAAGTTGAACTCCAAATAATATTTATGCCATAAGCCTTCAATTACAATAACAGTTATTTTCAGAAAATGTTCCTGCTCTCCTACCACCAACCTCTATCACCTACATATACCTCACCACCACCCACAATGCCCCTGCCACAATTTCTTGAATTCTAATATGGGCCCAGATATAAAAGACAGAAGTAAGACAGGCAATCAGCAAGCTGCTCATTCCATGGCTAACAAAAAAAAAAAAAAAAAAAAAAAAGCCTAGGAAAACTGCTTGCCCAAGAAGGAAACTGACTTTTCCCCCCTCACACTGTGACTCTGTCTTCATTGATAGAAAAGCATGAGAAGGACATATAAGTAAATATAAGTTTTCATTTTAGAATGTGTTGCGGGAAGTCAGGGGCCCCGAACAGAGACATTGAGACATGAGAATTGCTTGAATCCAGGAGGCAGAAGTTACAGTGAGCTGAGATTGCGCCACTGCACTCCAGGCTGGACAACAGAGCCAGACTCTGTCTCCAAAAAAAAAAAAGAAAAGAAAATCAACATCATTTGTACCCATTTTCCCTCTGTAGCTGGCTGACAATCTATTCTATCTTAGCATCCTACTATTAAAATAACAATACAGTTAACAATCACTACAGGAAGGAAATATTTATATTCTACTTCTCCTTTTATTCAGAAAGACATTGTGTTCAACTGTACTGACAATATCAAAGGGTTCTAAATACCATCACTCTATTATTACACCAGAAAAACAAAACAAACAAATAAATAAACTGCTGCCTCAGGTAAGACTGTGTAAGCATTCATTTTTAGTAGAAGAGGAAACAGTTACAGGTATTTGACATTCAATAAATCCTGGCAGTTTAAGTAAAACCACTAGATCTTCTCAAAGTACACAGTGTGATTATAGGCAGGATTAAGATCAGAGTTCTCAGAAAATTTATATGACTACATACAAACACCAGACAAATGCCAATTAGTGAAGTGTGTCCTACACTTACTTCAACATGTCTGCAGAAGCAATAAAGAAATGTAACTTGGAGCAGCTAATCAAAAAGAATGTGAGAAAAAGGAAATCAATTTATTTCTGCTGTGAAAAAAAAGAATCTTATTTCCATCACTTATGTTCCCTATAGAGGACACCTGAGAACACCTCTCTTAAGAAGTTTCCCAACTAGCAGGTCAAAATACACAATGTTGATCAAACAAACCCCAAGTGGTATATCTCAGTAAGCTGGCATTGCTTCAACTCTGAGCATTTACCTGCTGTTTGTGTGAGATGGAATTTTTCAGCTTTGACTGTCAATGTATGACCTTTCCAACCAAGAACTCACAGCTGGGGCTGAGCTGAAGCATGAGAAATCTACATCCAAACAGAGCCACTCTGTTCATTCTCTTCATTACCCAAATGATTTCCTCAGAGATAACTCTATCAATCTTCTCTAAAGCATGCCTTCTCTCATTCCATCCATATTGTTTTTCATCAATAGTCGTAAGAATACTCCTCTCCAGCCCCTCCCTCCATTTCTCATTCCTAGAGTGTGTTTTAATAAATTTAAAACTTTTTTATTGCTATACACTAAAAAGACAAACAAATTATCAAAAAAGGCAATGAAGTTCTCACAGTTCAAAAACATTTCTACTGTAATCTGAACTATCAGGGAAACAAGACAGGTGCATATGTGATCCAGCTAGTAGCAATCTTATCTGAAGAAAATTGAAGCATAAAGTTAAACACAGACCTGATTTGTAGATTGGTGAATCTTTTCTGAAAAACCATTTTCCTTTAGGACTGCAGCAATAAGATGACCCACAGCCTAAAAAACAAATAAAATTAATGAACACAGTCCCTTAGAAGTTATTTCCAAATATCAAAACTAGTTAATATGAGTATATCAGGCAGTCAATTGGGAATAAATAAAATTCCCATTTACTAAGTGTGTGCTATGTAGAAGGCATTGAATTAGGCACTCCACATGCATAATTTCTAATCTTCAGAATAGTTCTCAAAGTAGGCATATCTATCCCAGGTTACCAATAAGCAACTATAGTGCATAGAGGTTAAGAAAACTGCCAGATTTTTGGTTCAAATTGCTGTCAGTCTCAGAAGATAACTTGAGATTGCTTACTCCATTAAAACATGAGTGAGAAACCCCATAGTTTTTAAAATCATCTTTGCACTGAAATGAAATCCATCATGCTTCATCACACCGTTAACGAATATGAAGAAAACTCGTCTTTATGACTATAGCACAAACAGACGTGAATCAATAGGGCTTCCCTCCACCACCACCCTTCTCCCTCCTGTAGGCCATATAATTTTGATTCCTTTATCATTTTTATAGGTTTCAGCCCTTAAATTCAATTTAAACATAAGCTTTCAGTCTCATAAATCTCTAAAGTTTTCCCATATCCTGCTTTAGTCAAAAAACCCAAAATTAAATTCAAGTCTCTTAAAGGAGTGCTGGTTATATAAAGACATAAATATCATTACCTCCTACTACCTCAACTTTATTCCCCTAGTTCTTCAGCACTACCCAGCACTACAGTCTTAGAGCCAATAGGCTAGTAACAATCATTGCCATTCTGTGTACGGGTTGGAAAAAACTTCACTATTCCAACAACTGTCCAGCCTGCACTTAGGACCAAATTACAGTACAGCTGTGAATAGCTGCCAGTTCTGCAAAGTCTCCAGAATAGCTCAAACAAAAACACAGCACCCACTTCTTCCTCATTTTTCTCTTTGTATTTCACACATTGGAAATGATTTAAGACCACGGTGCTTGTGGTCTAGTTTTGCAATATAAGTCACTCATGTACATGAATATTAAGTTTAGTCCAACTTACTGTCTCTTACCTCCTAGTAAAAGGAATAGTAACAAGAACTGAGTGCCCATGGATAGGCTGAGCTCCTGTTTTACAAAATATACCATATTTCACTGAATGTAACTGACCAGGAATTGCAAGTTGCACCATTATACTGTGTACAACTAAGAAAGAAAAAAGGCTGCCAATTAGTCTATGATATACAATGCTTCTTATAAGTTAGAATTTTGGTTTTATAGTCACACAAGAGTTCTTTTAGACTCATGTAGAAAATCATGCCCAAGTTCACAAATGTGCAGGCAATACCAACTGTATCTCAACTGCTGCCATCAATTACTAGAGGCAATTCAATTTCAAAGATGTTAAAATCTGAAAAAAAATGTGTGTGAATCAATGAAATATGGTGCTAATATTGAGCAGTAGTTACAGAAGAACAATAAGAAATATTTGCAAAGGACAGGACACAATCACAAGAACCTAACAAAACCAATATGAAACACAATAGCGACAAAGAAAAAACTATAGTTCATATTTAGAAAAATAACTAAAAGAAAAGAAGCTTAATTCCCCATTCCCCACCAGATTCAATTTCTCTAACATACTCTTCACTTCATCTTCTAACAAATCAGAGATATTAGCCTAAACTGATTTTTTAAAATACAAAACCCAAGGATAAATCAGCCTACATTGCTACTTAAGTGTTCCATAACAGCATTCAAATAGACATCCTATGCTAAATTACATATATAAATATATATATATACTTTTCACCTAATTTAACAGTAACATATATGGGCATTTATTTCTTGTTTGTCTATGCTAACAAAGAGACTCCAGGCACAGAAAAATAAAACTGCGAACAGTATCCTCCAAGCCTTCATCTTCTTCTTCATGGTAAGGACCTGTAGGATATGACTCCAACCCAGCCAGGTAGAAGGGAATCTTGCATAAGGAGTGTTCTACTCCTCATGGAAGGGTTCCCCACTACCCAGCTAAGTCAATTCCCACAGCAGACATCTCCGAAGTTAACTGTTGAAAGTATCCAAGGCGCTGTACGTTGTTAAGTCTTCAAGATGGCTTCTGCTGATCTGTTAGCTTTACTCTCACAAGAAAAGACAATAAGCTATTATGATACCTTGATTAACCAGAATGTTTCTAGTTACCTAAAGGCTAACCAGAAAGCCATCTTTGTTTTAACCATTTAACTATTGAAAAGCTCTTTAAAGTTATCACAATCTTCTATCTTAGTAGATACATCAAAATTTTTAATCCAGGATATTTTACTTATTAAATGTCATTATTATAAAACTCTATATAAGGGGTAGGATATGTCTTCTTAAATATTAATCCCTCATGCTCTGTGGAAATATAACTATTTACCTCTGTTCCCAATAATTATAGGCCAAAAAAAAAAAAACAAACAAACAAGCATATTCAGGGGCCTACTAGTTAATCAAGGTTTTATTATCGCTAGGAAGAAAAGTATGATATATAAACAGAAGCTGAGATTGATCAGTTTCAAATATTTGCTTTCCTATGTCAAATATAATTTTCAAATTAACTCATAAAAGCTGCTTCATAAAATAATATAAATCTCTACATGTAGAATAAAATATTTAATGTTAAATATATAAAGTTCAGTTAACAATCCACAGAACAGGTTTATTTGTTACCATGAGCAAAAATAAACAAACAAAATTACCTGTGATTGGATAAGAGAATTTGGAAATTCAAACCTTTTCCTGATATCATCTGACATTTTTGCTTCTCTTACATGTATGTATGCAGCTTCTGTAACCAAAACAAAAGAATATTTGTTAGTCTTCCAACTGGTCTGAATTGGAGCTCCAATTAATTATTCCTCAAATAATGTGAACGTAATCCATTCCAAAGACAACAATGGAAATAAAGCACAGGGCTCTGCAGAGTAATCCTTGGAATAACTTCATTGTCATTCAGCACTCAAATGTCATGATTGATAAATAAACTAAAAATGCCCAACAGCTTTTGGTTTTTCCCATGAGAGCTAACCCTGAAAAAGATGAATTTGCACTACGGAAATGAAAAAACTATCCCAAAGTTCAACCACACATTTGAAACAGAAATTAATTCTTCTGTGGATCAAAACTTATAAGAGAGAAAGAGTCAAACTGTCATAAAATTACTTCATCTATGCCTCACTTTGGCACAAGCTTTCATCTAAGCACTAATCCAACTGCTAGTGACAAGTGTGAAGCCTAGGTAAACTTTTTTTCAAGAAGTGTAGAAAAGACCTAGAAAATCACACGTTAAAAAAGACTGCTTGTTTCCTACAGGAGGAACAAACGAACAATTAGCATCAACTTTCAATATTTATATCTCACTTATCATTCCTACTGGGCTCATAAGAAAAGTAAAGAAAAGAAAAGAGAAAAAGAGAGAGAGAGAGAGAGAGAAAGATAAAAAGAAACAAAGAAAGAGAAAAAGAAAGAAAGAAGAAAGAAAGAAAGAGAGAAGGAGGGAGGGAGGGAAAGAAAAGTATGCAAAAGGATGGGGAAGGCAGGTGGTAAAGCAGGAGTATGGAACTAAAAAGAGGATTTCCTAAGGATCCCAATTTATCCCATTTTCATGAAGCACTGAACCTACCAAATTACACTACTTTGAAAAACAGGGTATTCTAGGTCACCTATTTACTACAATATAATTAAAATTAAAATTTATCTCAATAAACAACCCTAGATTAACTTATAACAAGCAGAAAAACCAAGTTCCCTTGATCTCAAAATTGGACTATTTTGGATTTTCAGATTGGATTTTCAACCGGTTTAAAGTATATGCAAATATTCCAAATTTTTTTGAAAAAAATTCAAATCCAAAACACTTCTGGTCCGAGAATTTCAGATACGGAGTACTCAATCTGTACTTTCCACCCTTTAATCCAAAGCTAAACTCCCTGAACGGGTAATTTATCCCGGTATTTTTCTTCAACATCTATGTCCAACTTTCCTCCCCGAATTTGACATTCCACAACACTGAAACAACTTGTTATAAGATTGTAAACTATTTTTCCTCCCTAAATCTACTTATTAGCTTAAGCAGGTCAAAATTTTTTAACTTCCCAATTGTGTCAATCACAACTTTCTTGTAATTTTCTCCTCCTTTGAATTCCATAATACTTACAACAGAATCTCCTAAAGTGTGTCCCTAGGAAACACAGGAAAAAAAATATCTCCATGGGTGAAAGAAAGATGCTATGGGGACATATATTCCCATCTTGAAATTCATTGTCTCATTTAACAAATACTTATTAGTTGCCTATTGTGTGTCCAGCACAGTTCTAGGTGCTTGAGTTATATGAGTGAACAAAATAGGCAAAAATCTCTGCATTCATGGAGCTTACAGTCTAGCAGAAAGTAGCAGATAATTTTTTAAACAAATAATACATAAAATATGTTAGAAGATGGTAAATGCTAATAAAAAAAAAAAGAAAGAAAGTGAAGCAGAATAAAGGGGATGAGAAATGGGAGAAGTGCACTCTTTCTGTTTTAAATATGGTAGTCCAGGTCAGTCTCTTCTAGAGAGGGTGGCATGTGAACAGATTTAGAGGAGGAAAGGAAGGAAGTTAGATAAGCCAAACAGATATCTAGGGGGAAGAGTGTCACAGACACAGGAAAAGGTCCTAAGCTAATAAACTGCTTAAGCCCTGTCTTAGGAAGAACAAAGAGATGTGCATGCAGCAGAGCAAAGGAGGAAAAGAATGGCAAATCAGGTCAGAGGATTCATGAGAAGCTAGGCCATAAAAGGCCTTGTATGCCACTACAGAGACTGACATATTTATCCTGAGTGAAATGGAAAGCTACTGCACAAAGAGGTGGTAGGGTTTCAACAGAATCACTTGAGGTACCATGTGGTCAGATTCTGGACGTATTTGAAGGGAAAGCCAATGCGGCTGCTAATGGATTGGGTAAGAGTATAGAAAGGGCCAGGCACAGTGGCTCACACCTGTATCCTAGCACTTTGGGAGGCTGAGGCAGGCAGATCACCTGAGACCAGCCTGGCCAACATGGCGAAACCGTGTCTCTACTAAAAATGCAAACATTACCCAGGCATGGTGGTATGCATCTGTAATCCCTGCTACTCAGGAGGCTGAGACAGGAGAATCACTTGAACTCAGGAGGTGGAGGTTGCAATAAGCTGAGGTTGTGCCACTGCACTCCAGCCTGGGTCACTGAGTGAGACTCTGTCAAAAAAAAAAAAAAAAAAAAACATAGGAGAAAGGAGTCAAGGATGACTCCAAGGTAATAATACTGAGCAACTTTTTTTTTTTTTTTTAATCTTACTAAATTTTTCTACAGATATCTATACTGGCCAGATCTACAGTAGAAATTGAGCATTCTTTTTCTTCCTCTTTCTTCTCTTCCTTTTTCCTTCGTCCTCCTCCTCCTGCTCTTCTTCTCCTTCTCCTTCTCCATCTTAGCAAATTTATTTTACTTAACTGCTGCATCCACTTAGGAATGACA
>NW_012099099.1:526853-562606 GCF_000951045.1 Mandrillus leucophaeus
TACAGGCACCCACGACCACGCTCAGCTATTTTTTGTATTTTTAGTAGAGACAGGTTTCACCATGTTGGCCAGGCTAGTCTCGAACTCCTGACCTCAAGTGATGCACCTGCCTCGGTCTCACCAAAGTGCTGGGATTACAGGCGTGAGCCACCATGCCCAGTCTGAGCAACCTTATTTTTAATCTCAATCCCTTTGGCCATTTTACACATGGAACAAAACAATTTCAGTGTTACTTCTTACCATGGCATTTTTTACTAAAAAGAAAAGATAGAGCTGCCATCACGTGAGATGGGGAATCAAGTTTTGTGAGGAAGACAAGGAATTCCAAATTGGACAGTTAAGTTTTAGATGCCTCACAGATATCGCAAGGGGAAATGTCTCATAGAAAGTCGAATACAGGAATCTAAACTTGGAGGTAGAGATCATATTGGAGATATAAATAATGGTGCATATTATTAAAGCACATGAGAGGGTCTAATACAAGAAGTCTATTTAACTTTGCTTAACCCAGAATTTATCAAATCTATCTGGCGATGCAAAAATGGAAATACCTGCTAACCATCTATACTATCAGTCTGTCCTGGGATACACATTGGGAAACACTGTTTTACTGACTCCTCCTGTTCTTCCATGCACTCTGCTCTTCCAGTGCTATCTTCCTTCCTGGAGGCACTCCCCAGCCACTCTGCCTCGTGCTGTTGTTCCTCCATACAAACTCTCCCACAGCTCAGTCATCATCTCACACAGATCTCCAAATGCTTCCATACTTTCTCTTAGGAGGCTCTAAAACACCAGAAACCAGGGACATCAAAAACAAAACACATATTTCCTCTCAAAAAACTGTCACTCCAGTTCATTTTTCCCCAGTTCTCCTCTCACAATTTCCTTCACCACCACTCTCTAAATCCAGTCAGCCACAAAATCGGCTTCCTTCTTGCCAGCATCTCAGAGGTTACTCTTCCTCTTCATTCTAGATTCATTATCTTAGTTCCTCATGGCAGGCTTACTCCAGTAACTGCTTAGTCTTGGGGCTCTCCATGCTGAGTTCGTACACTGCTGTCAGACTAGCTGTACTGAAATGCTGTTCCCATCACATCACTTCCCTGTGAAATTTTCATACTGGGTTTTCAGTTGTTTGTTAGATTAAATGCAAATTCTGGTGCCTAGCTTTTATGCCTTCCTATCAATAGTCTTGCCCATTCAACCTCATTTCCACTGCTGTAATTCTAATCTAGCTAAAACAGTTTCCAAAATGGTCCCAAATGTTCAAAATCTGCTCAATTCTACAGGATTTCATTTCTTCTCTCCCAGATAAAATGTCTTCTATATGCTTCCACTGCTTAAATATTAAACTCCTTTCATAGCACACTCTGTTAAGCCTCTTCCAACTAGCTACATCTAACAGTAATCATACTGCTTTATATTCAGTGTTATTGCATTTGGTCTGACCCACATGTAACTATTTATATCAGGACTAGAAATCTGTTTTCTGTAAAGGGCCAGAGCAACTATTCAAGTCTGCCACTGTAGCACAAAAGCAATAGGCAATACGTAAATAAATGACTATGGCTGTGTTCTGATAAAACCTGATTTACAAAAAGAAGTGCGTGGGCCATAGTTTGCTAACTCCCAGTATATATAACTATTTTTAAATTAATTTACAAAATTTCTTGACATAATTCCTACAATTAACATTCAAATTTGGCCCTGTGCTCCCAGGAAGCTAGGGTAAATAAACAAAATAAATGATACCTCTTTTATAATCTAAAAGATAAGCAAATATCCTTTATCAAAGAAAACAAACATTTTTGTGACCTGAAACTCTGAAGGAAATTTCTCACATTGGGCTTTATAAATGGAATACAGAGTAATATAATAGGCAATATTCTCAATAACAATAGCAAAAGGAAATGTTATATTACTTTTTTCTTTTTTTTTTGCCCAGGCTGGAGTGAAATGGCATGATATCGGCTCACTGCAGCCTCCGCCTCCAGGTTCAAGCGATTCTCCTGTCTCAGCCTCCAGAGTAGCTGGGATTACAGGTGTGTGTCACCATGACTTTCTAATTTTTTGTATTTTTAGTAGAGGTGGGGTTTCACCATGTTGAACAGGCTGGTCTCAAACTCCTGACCTCAGGTGATCTGCCTGTCTCGGCCTCCCAAAGTGCTGGGATTACAGGTGTGAGCCACTGTGCCCGGTCATATTACTTCTCTTTCAAGCAAACACTCAATAAAGCCACAGGCATAATGTAACATGTTATTCAGCCAAAAAAGAAAAAGAAAAAGAAAAATCCCAGCTACTGGGGTCCAAGTACAGAGTTTTCTGATGATCTAATCTAACTCAAAAGAAGACTGACTTTACAGTATCCAGAGAAGCAGGTAAGATTATTGATATGTCACAGAATATATTTACTCAAATATCAATGGTGATAGAACTATACAGAAGATGTGGGGCTATGTACTCTGATCCAGGCCCAGAATGCTGGAATTCTAATATGGCTTTGGGGACCAGGTGAGCAGCTGCGTAGGCTAATAGCTTATTATAGAAGCGAAGAAGCTGAGCCATCCAAAAAGATGACTTTGTTTTCAGGAGGTGTACCACTGTGGTAAAAGAGTATTGTTTTTATCCAAATTACCTAAGTATAGATGACAAATACCAAAGATTACAAAAGACAGCCCTAATTTCAGTGAGACACCTCAGAGAATGAGTATGTTTTTTAAATCCATAGTAACTTTACCTTTCCTAACAAATGGCCATTAAGCATTCTCAAAACCACTACCCAAGCTGCAATATGATTTTATATCATTCCTGATTTGCTATCACTGGGCTACAAATTGCAAGTGTCTTTCATTTGCTGAAGACTTATATTTCAAGGTTAGTCACAACCATTGGCCTTTCTAGGTATAAAAACATCATATCCTCTTATGGAATTTCAAAAAAGAGTAGACATGGTCACTTTAGCATTGGCAAGTATAGCACATGTCCTGCTTTTTTTTTTTTTTTTTTTAAGAGACAGAGACAGGGTTTCACTTTGTCATCCAGTCTGGACAGCAGTCTACTTTATTTTTAAACTCAATTTCCTTTAGGTATTTTATACATTAAGAAAAAACAATTTATATATTACTTCTTGTCATGCCATTTTACTAAAAGGAAACCAGTAACAATATAATCCATAAACCACATGCTATAGAAATGTATGTTTGATTTTAAAAGATTTATCTCCAACCTGTCAGTATGCCTTTTTTGTCTGTCTAAATTTAAATCAGAAAGGTAATTTTTAACAAGGTCTTTAAGTTCCCAGTGAATCAAAGCAGTTGTTTAAAGTAAGCAATTATCACATTATCTGCCAAGGTACTTCAGCCCCATAAGAATACTTCCAATAAAATTAATCTATCAATTGCACTAATAAAAGAGCAGCAGAAAAAACACTTTGGGTTTTCAACTTTCTTTCTCAATAGTATCTCTAGGACACTGTACAACTACATATCACACAAAAGTACTTAATGTCAAACGTCAAATAAAGGACACAATCTGAAAAAACAAGAGGAAATCTAACAATTATGAAAACACAGCAGAGAGAGTAACTGATTATACAAGGTAGTCGGAGGAGGAGGATCCAATGGTCACGAAGACAGACATTTGACTCTGAGCGCTCTTGACTACCAAATTTCTATATAGGAAGGGCTCAAAGGCAGTCATCCAGCTGAAACTCAGGGCTAACAGAATATATATATATGTGTGTATATATATATATATATATTTTTTTTTTTTCTTAAGAGACAGCGTCTCACTCGGTCACTCAAGCTGGAGTATAGTGACACAATCATAGATCACTGCAGCCTCAAACTCCCGGGCTTAGGTGATCCTCTCATCCTCAGCCTTCCAAGTAGCTGGGACTGCAGGCATGCACCACTATGCCTGGCTAAAGCTTTTTTTTTTTTTTTTTTTTTTTAATTTCACTCTGTCGCCCAGGGTAGAGTGCAGTGGCACAATCTCTGCTCACTACAAGCCCTTGTGAGTAGCTTAGCTTGGCGTCCCCTGCCATCATGCTTGGTTATTTTTTTTTTTTTTTTTTTTTAATTTTGTAGCGACGGGGACTCCCTCTGTTCCTCAGGCTGGTCTCAAACTCCTGGGCTCAAGTGATCCTCCCACCCTCAGCCTCCCAAAGCACTAGGATTACTACAGGTGTGAGCCACCACATCCAGCCCAGAGTACATTCTTAAAGCTAGTTTACATGAGCAGTATCATCAGCAAACTGAGAAAATGGCTGACAAAAAATGAATACTTCATTCACATTAATGGGCTCTATGTTTCAGAGACACAAAATCCAGGACTTTTCTTTTTCTAACATTTTATCAACTATTCCAATTATCAGTTATGGAATTTACTTAGTTTCTGCCTCCCACAAATTAAGTTATGAAACCATCAGCCTAAAACCATACTTTTAAACACATATTTTGACAATTTTTATCTTTTTTGTTACTTTTTGTGGATGGCTTATAGAAAACCTGATGGGCACTATCAGTAAATTTTGAGGTGATTTTATAAATTTATCAAGACTGTGGCTCAAGGGTGGATTCTAGAGTCCTCCGGCTGATTGACCCTGTCCCTCAAAAAAGAGGGGAAAAATTCTGCCTATACTTTTCAAATGCCCACCTTGTTCTACTGTCTAATATGGATCTCTTTCTCATTCTTCTGCTGCTTAGCTTCCCAGTCCCTAAGTATTTCTATATATCCTCTCCAAGATCAGGCAGCTTGATTCTGTTTCATCACCTTGTATTAAATCCTGACACCTGCTCACACTTAGCCTCCGCTCTTGCTTCAAAAGCTTTAAAAAATCTGACTGCCACCTAACTCCCAAATTAACAGGACAAGATAATTGGAACCCTTTTAATCACAGTTGATCCTTGAGAAAAGGTCCATTTATATGTGGCTTTTCTTCCACCTCTGGCACCCCTGAGACAGCAAGACCAACCTCCCCTCTTCTTCCTCCTCCTCACCCTACTCAGCGTGAAGGTGAAGATGAAGACCTTTATGACGATCCACTTCCACTTAATGAATAGTTCTCTCCTTTATGATTTTCTTAATAATATTTTCTTTTCTCTAGCTTCATTATAAGAATACAGTATATAATATACAAAATATGTAAGAATCAACTGTTTATAATATCCATAAGACTACTGGTAGTTAAATTCTTGGAGAGTAAAAAGTTACATACAGGTTTCCGACCTCATGAGGGATTGGCACCCCAAAACCCCAAATTTTTCTAGGGTCAACTGTATATGATTCATGAAAATTCATAAAAATTGAAAGTTTTCAACATTAAAGAGCAAGTGCAAGAAAACAGTAATTTTTAGTCATTATATTCTCAGAGAGACCACTAAGATACATTAAAATTAAACCCAGAGTAGAAAACACTTTTATCTTAGCCAGTAATTTCAAAATCAAGCTGAACTAGATAGCAACTCAGTGATGTGACAAAGCCACTTGGTCAATATTATAATCAGAGAAAGCAGCAACCATATGATGTGGAAGAGACTGCTATTTATCCACCAATATCTGTTCTCTTCTTTTGTATTAACAAAACTGTAACCTGAACAGCTTCATTACATTTCCCAGGCTCAAATATGGTACAGTATGAACATGTTCTCTCCAGTGGTGTTTGAGCAGAAGTGACGTGCCATTTCCCGGCTGGAGTCTGCTTCCTCCACTCTCTCTTCCGAACCACAATGAATTCTGGGCAACAACCTAGATGCAACCATGCACATGAAGACAATGGCCCTGGGACTCTGTTGAAGAAACAAAATGGAAAGAACCTGGATCCCTAAATGATAGCTTGCTGCACAGCTGCATACTTGGAACTCCAACTATTACAGGAAAAACTTCTACACTGTTTGAACCATTGCATTTTGGGGTCTCCTTGTTGCAATATCTAGCACTTCCTTAACTAATATAATGGACCTAACATCATCTCCCTCCCTACATTTGTTCACTAGAGAAATGAAGAAACAATGTCAGAGAGGTTAAAGCAACTTGCTAAAAAGGGAAGTCATCGCGACCGAGTTCAAGTGAGAACAGAGATTTCTTGACTTCCAATCAAGTGTTCTTTCCACTGGACCATCGGTAACATGAGGCATGGCCTGCACATTCCATATCACTTACCATATCCCAGGAATTTTAAGATCAATAATTCAAATACTGAGAAAATTTACATGACGATGAGTTCAGATGATCTCACTGGTTGCCATTTACTAAAAGTACAGTGAATTCTATCAAATTCCTGCCTTTACAATTTAGTTCCTTCTCAATATCACATGCTACTTACAGATTTTGAAATGAGAGTCTAAAATAAGATCAAAGGCAGGAAATTCCAAGTCAGAACTGATTGCCGTCCAGGAAAACAAGACATTAAAATAAAAAATAAAACCACAAACTTGGCCAGGCACGGTGGCTAATACCTGTAATCCCTAGACTTTGGGAGGTCAAGGCAAGAGGATCACTTGAGCCCAAGAGTTTGAGACCAGCCTGGGCAACATAAGGAGACTCCATCTCTACAAAAACTTTAAAAATTAGCTGGGTATGGTAGCTCAAGCCCACAGAAACAGCTACTTGGGAGGCTGAGGTGGGAGGATCACTTGAGTAGATCAAGGCTGCAGAGAGCCAAGATTATGCCACTGTATTCCAGCCTGGGTGACGGAACCAGCCCCTGTTTTTAACAACAACAACAAAAAAACCCCACAAAACTGAATAATGCCTAACTAGTTACAAATTTTATCTAATTATTCTTGAATACTGTGTTTTAAAGTGTGGTATATGGATGTGTATTTATATGCTAAATATATATCAATGAAAAACAGTTATTTTTTAAAATCTAAGGGCGTATGAATGTCTAGAATTTTTGTAGCATCCAATCTAAATCTTCAAAGTTAGCTTTTTTATTTTTTCCAATATCATAAATTTTAAGTATTTTTCCTTCACCAAACCAGTTATATATATTGCTCAGTACAAAACATTTTCTAAATAAAGACTTTGTGTTCATACAAAATATCTACAGTATATTTACAATAAAACTGATACCCAATTATTTTAAAGGTGTTACTGGCCAATAAATGTCTAATCTGAATAGCAAAATCTCCGTATTCACAATCTTACTTCAAATACCATTCAGTCAGCTAAAATTATTAAAACATCACAGAATGGATGTTTTAGATATTTTGCTTGTATTTTCTCCCTTCAAAAATGACTTGAATTTTGTATACTCACTCTCTAAAATAACTTACCTAATTCTTAGCAAATATTAATATGGTACAAAGTATACATAGAGTAAGGATGTAATATTTGGGATTTTCTATAAAATACCCAAGTATAGAAAGAAAAATAAAAGAAGATTGATAGATGAAACAGGAATGTCTAAATGTTGACAATAGGTACACTGGAACTCATAATACTAGTCTCTATTTCTGTGTTTGAAATTCTCCATAATAAAAGGTCTTTTAAAACCCATGTATGTGTCTCTTACTAGGGGAAAGGCAATATTCTAAGCATTTTACATGTATTAACTCATTTAACCCCCATAATAACCCTGAGATAGGTACTCATTTTACAGATTAAGAAACTGAGGCACAGAAAATTTAGGTAACTTTCCCAAGGTCACAAAGTGACAGAGCTGGAATTCCAACCTAAGTAGTCTCGCTCCAGAGTATATATGCACAAAGAAAAGCCCAGAATGTACAAATTGTGGATAATTTTTATTTTTGCTCATTCCTAGTTTCTAATTTTTCTATGAGAATATGTGTTTTGTAATTTTAATAAAGTTACCAAAATAGGAAAATCTTGATTCACATTCTAATACATTTTGTAGAAATAGAGGATACAACTTTCTGACACCCAAATCACTGAAAGCGTAGAAATCCATCATTAAATGGTGTCATAAAGTGAGCAGCAATTTAATAGAAAAATTGTTGATAAAATGATGAAAGATTACTTTGTTACTTATGTTTACCAATGCTTTATGAAAAGAGTAATATTGAAAAGGGGCCAATGTAATTTAGCTAGACAAAGCACTTAAAAGTTTTCTTCCTTCATTTTCAAGGAGAAACATAACCATTATAATTTCCCCAAGTAGACTCCTAGGAAATCTTCCTCCAAAATAAAAAGTCTTACTCTGGAAAAGAATTTTATAGACTGATTACAAGTTTATTGGCAAGATTTTTTATTGTTGCAGAGTGACCAATCAACCTCATTTGGTATTTTTCCTAAAAACTAAATTACTAAACTCATGTAGAATGAAATAGATATGGTTTAGTTATTTTAATTTGCATTACTTAGTGTTAATGAAAGCTGAAGACCAAATGAACAAAAAAATTTTACAGGAAAATAGCAAATTTCTCTATTTTCAACAAAGTCAATGTACATACAACAAATGGACATGGAGAATATCTCTATATTTGAGTACTTAACGGTTACAAGGACAAAAACAAAGTTATCGCAGTACTGTTAGAAGAACTACAGTGAAAATGGTCGAATGAATAAGATCAATAGTGCACTGTGAAGCAACGACATATATTCTTTTGCAAACTCTAAGACTGTCCACAGAGAGGATAACACCTTAATCTGATTAAGCTCACAGTCTTACATACCTCTATCATGCTAACAGAGCAATCTGACACAGAGAGCAAAGCTCTGAGGGGTTTTGGAGAGCCCCCTTTGGGGGCTAAAGGGAGCAGGGAACCATAGACCTGGATGCAAATCCTGGTTCCAGCACTAGGCAATCACTTACCATCTTGGAACCTGTTTCCTCATTGGTTAAACAAGGTCTTGGGAATAACAATATAAAGTACGCCTTAAAGCCAAGAGAGTCTTGCACATAGCAGGTACTGTAGAAATGTGTGCTTCCTCCCTCCCTCAGTACCATGTGGGACAGTCAAGGAAGGTGAATGATGGAAAAGAATTTGAATTTAAGTGATAAGTAGGGAGTCTCTCATCAAGTGAGCAGTAATGAAGCAGAAAAATTGTTTTAATGATAAAAGATTAATTACTTATATACAAAGATGGGATCTTACATGCAAGCCATTAGAAAGAAATAAGACACCAGCCCCAAGGTTAGAATATACATAAGGTTCTCATTTAAAATACAGTTTATGCAGCACTATTCACAATAGCAAAGACATAGAATAAAATACAGTTGACTTTTCACTCATATGCTGAAAACTTTTCAATAGCTCCCCATTGCAACTCCACAGGAAGGCCGAAAGGTCCTAGTCTCGCAAGGCTCCTTCAGTTAGGGCGCTTTAGCCACATGGGCCTTCAGGTTCCTCCTTGATCCACCCCAACGCCCACACCCTCAGCTCCTTCCACATCTGGGTCTAGAACTCTCAGGCCCCTCCACCTCAAGTGCTCTTGACTTGTTGTTCAATTGTTCAAATAAGCTGTTTCTTCTCTCCCTTCACATGTTCCCTCGAATATTCCCTATCTCCCCACCACCCCCATAGCCTCATATAGTTCCCTACCTGCCACCACAGTGACCCACTACTGTACCATTCATAGTTTTTATCACAGTCTCAAATGATTGGTCATTTACTTATTTCTGCTTCCCTACTCTAGCCCCACCTCCCCAAATGCAAACTCTTTAAGGCAGGGACTTTTTTCACCACTATCTCCCCAGCATATAACAAATACCTATTCAATAAAGATTCACCGAAAAAGTGCAAAGCATGACATAGAATTTGGAGTGCCATGTTGGATTAAACAGCTCCTATGTGCTAAGCACTCCACAAGACACTTTAATTCCACTAGATCCTCACAATAACTTTGGGGTAAATATTAACTCCATTTCCCACATGAGGAAATAGGAGCTTAGAGAAGTAGTCACTTGCCTGAGGTTATACAGTAGTATTAACAGTCAGGATTTATTGAGAATTTTACCATGTGCCAGGCAGGTACTGTCTCACTGGTATTGTATTCTCTCACTCGATATTCAAAACAACCCCATGACATAAGTACTACTATTAACTTTACCTTCATATGAAAAACCAAGCGAGGAAAGCAGAGGTCAAAATTAATCACCTAATTACGTAAGAAGCAAAAGCATGAATATAAACAGTCTGCCTCCAAATCTCACGTGCTTAACCACTCTTTAAGAAAGTTTAGATATAGTTGACTTAAAGTCTTTGTAAAATTAAGATCACCAAGCAGCCGGTGGCTCATGCCTGTAATCCCAGCACTTTGGGAGGCTGAGGCGGGAGGATCACTAGAGGCCAGGGGTTCGAGATCAACCTAGGCAACAGAGTGATCAATACCCCATCTCTACAAAAAATTTTAAAAATTAGCTGGGCACGGTGGTATATGCCTGTAGTCCGAGCTACGCAGGAGGCTGCAGTGGGAGGATCATTTGAGCACTGGAGATAGGGGCTACAGTGAGCTATTATCATGCCACTGCACTCCAGCCTGGGCAATAAAACAATGCCCTATAGCTAATAATAATAATAATAATAATAATAATAATAATAAAGTTAAACAACTAAAGCTAAATTAAGATAATCCATTAAAGCATTTCGCTCAGAGCCAGGAACATAGCAAACAGTTTTTAAATGTTAGTTATTATTCTTAGTCTGAATCTAATACCTTGTTTTTTCCATTGTATTTTGCTGCATCTCAGGAAATCAAACAAATCCTTAAATGAATTACCTGGGTTTGCATATACAGTGTTAAATCAACTTCCCAAAGCAGCTTATCAGCATATGCAAACAGCTTTGTATCTTTGTATATACTGCAATCCTAAAAAGGTAATCAAGTATAATGTGCACACATTACATATTAAAGGATTACTCTTTGCTCAGAGCACAAAACATAAAAATTGTTTATCTAAACTTAACCTTCATCTGGCACCATCACCAGCAATACATCTCCCACATCTGTATATGTTCTTTGGTTGTATGCCTTTATTTCATCACTGACTGTTCAGTTTAAGTTCAATGAGTATCTAACAGAGGATAACAATTGGCCACTTCCATCATGACAACTATCAATCTGTAGTAAATCTATGCTTCTCATCACTGATATCAACACTTTCACATTTATATTTTCTGTTTTTTTAAATAAGTAAATAATCACTAAAATTAATTAAAGCAACTATATACCCAAATGATTGCTTAAACACTACACACATACAGATGGCAATGCCACTGCAAATGAATACTTAGCTGGCAGGAAACCCCACCATGTGACAGGTGAAAACACAGCTCAATGAGACAGGGAAATTTGTGTGTACACGAGTTTACTTGTAAAAACAGGGTTTGAAATAATACTGGAATGCTCAGGAAGAAATGTCCAGAAGCAGGAAGATCAAGAGGAAGCCACTGCATGTTCTTTCTCAGTTCCTGCAGCTGCCTCAGAAAACAGGGCTTGAACTAAGACTTGGCATCACATTCCAGGCAGAGGGAATATGAGGATATGGTTTGAGAGGACAAAGTGGAGAGCTAAGATCAGTCTCTAATGTCCCTTCCAGCTCTGAGAGGGTTATAATCACTGCTCAAGACATTCTTGTCTCATCCTGAAGGGCCTAGTTTCCATCTATGTAGCAGTTGTACCTGCTCAGATGCCAGTAAAGAAGAATCAGACCGGTGGCGCCAAGATGGCTGAATAGGAACAGCTCCAGCCTCCAGCTCCCAGCATGAAAAAATGCTCATCATCACTATCCATCAGAGAAATGCCAATCAAAACCACAATGAGATACCATCTCACACCAGTTACAATGGCAATCATTAAAAAGTCAGGAAACAACAGGTGCTGGAGAGGATGTGGAGAAATAGGAACACTTTTACACTGTTGGTGAGACTGTAAACTAGTTCAACCATTGTGGAAAGCAGTGTGGCAATTCCTCAAGGATCTAGAACTGGAAATACCATTTGACCCAGCCATCCCATTACTGGGGATATACCCAAAGGATTATAAGTCATGCTGCTATCAATACACATGCACACGTATGTTTATTGCAGCACTATTCACAACAGCAAAGACTTGGAATCTACCCAAATGTCCATCAGTGACAGACTGGATTAAGAAAATGTGGCACATATACACCATGGAATACTATGCAGCCACAAAAAAGGATGCGTTCGTGTCCTTTGTAGGGACATGGATGCAGCTGGAAACCATCATTCTCAGCAAACTATAGCAAGAATGGAAAATCAAATACTGCATGTTCTCACTCATAGGTGGGAATTGAAAAATGAGATCATGTGGACACAGGAAGGGGATCATCACACACTGGGTCCTATTGTGGGGGAGGGGAGGGATAGCATTAGGAGATATACCTAATGTAAATGACGAGTTAATGGGCACAGCACACCAATATGGCACATGTATACATATGTAACAAAGCTGCACGTTGTGCACATGTACCCTAGAACTTAAAGTATAATAAAATAAATAAATAAATAAAATAAAATTTACATGTCTGAGCAAATTCCAGTATCATGCTCAATAGTGATCTACTTGAAGTGCTTCCATCAATGTGACTTTTATCTTTAATTTTATGTAATATTCTGGACATACCAGTAAATGATATTCAAAAAATTTTACAATGAATTTTCACTATTAGAAAGTTGAAGCCAAAATTGTTATTTTTTATTTTTAAAAATGCCATTTCATTCCTAGAAAACCCCAAATAGTCCAGTGGAGAAAAATTAGAAACAAAAAAAAAATTGAGAGTCATTTGCCTGATTACAAAATTAACAGCTTCCTTATGTATTATAACTGGTGAAGTAATGTGATAAATAAAATCTCCTTTTCACAAAAGCAATAAAATAGTAAAATATTGAGGTATAAATTTAATAATATAATTTATACAACTTGTGCAATAAACGATTTCAACCATAGAATGAGTTTTGTAAATAGAATGAGTTCATTGTTTTTAGGCAACAAATTGGTGTTCTAGAGATTGCACCTCTCTAAATTATGTAAATTCAATATTGTGACAAAAACAGGAACGTAATTTTGCAGCAAACGAATTAGAAGATTTATTGGAGAAATAAGCACTGAAGTATAATGTAGAAAACCTAAAAAGGGGTATTGAAAGTTCATTAGGCTTGAAAAATTTTTTAATGTTTCAAAATATTTCACCAAGACAATTCTGTTGCACTTCATAAAAATATATATCAGTGTATAAAAAGATGCATTATAAAATAAACTCACATATATGTAGAAATTTAGTATATAACTATGGTATTTAACTGGGTGGTTATTTAGAAAAATTCTGAAACTCTATCTCAGATGTTCTATTGAACACACAACATACACACAGACCCTATCTCCTATTAGATCACAAATTTAAAAGTTAAAAAACAAAACTCTTGGTTAAAAACCATGGCATTCTTTCCATAATATGGAGTGAGGAAACTCCAGACAGGAAATGTCTATCTTATAAATTTTAAAAAATAAAAGATCCATTTAACTAAGTGAAAATTTAAATGTTCTCCATGATACAAATAAAGCCAAGATAAAAAATGCCACACTGGGAAAAATATTAAATACGATAACAACAACAACAACAAAACCCCCACAGTATCACTTCTGCATATTTCCCATTGGGGTAAAAGGAATTTTATATAATTTCTTTTAAAAAAAAGTAACATTTACTAATCTTCTATTATACAGTGAGCATTACTCGTGGCTGTTTTTATTTATAGGGTGCTTAATAATCAGATATTAGTTAACCTTTGCAATCAGCCTGGGCAGAAGTTGATTAGTCAATCATTTCATATTAGCATGGAAATATCAAGCAGCATATTCAAGAATCAGAAGAGGATCTTGAAGTGAAACGCTGACATCCAATTGACAGAGTACAGTATGTAGGACGTCTTTCAGATAAAGTTAGTTTAAGAATTTTATTTAAACAAATATGGAGGAGGAGAAAGGAAAAAGGGTTAAGATATAATATGTAGTGCTTCATAATTTTTTTTAAATATTATTATTTTGAGACTGAGTCTTGCTCTGTCGCCCAGGCTGGAGTGCAGTGGCCCCATCTCGGCTCACTGCAAGCTCTGCCTCCCGGGTTCACACCATTCTCCTGCCTCAGCCTCCTGAGTAGCTGGGACTACAGGCGCCCGCCACCATGCCTGGCAAATTTTTTGTATTTTTAGTAGAGACGGGGTTTTACTGTGTTAGCCAGGATGGTCTTGATCTCCTAACCTCGTGATCCACCCGCCTCAGCCTCCCAAAGTCCTGGAATTACAGGCGTGAGCCACCACACCTGGCTGCTCTTCATAATTTATTTAATTAAACAAATGTTAAAACTAGTACATATTATTTTCATACATACAGGCCTAATGGAACTTTTCAACACTCTGTTTTAAGTAAATGACTGACTAGATGAACAGCAACAGCCACTCCATAGACCAGCAACTTACAATAAAGTCAGTGTTCAAAAGAGTTTCATTTCACCCTCAAAGACTACTACTGCCTTTCAGCCCAAATTGAAACACTATCTAAGAAATTGCTCCCAAACTGGCTTACTGCCAAATTGATAGAAGGGTTATCAAAGATCAGATCAGCTCAGGAACAAGCCACACAAATAAGGCAGAACCAGCATGATTCCCAGAACCACAAAAGTGTACCCAAGTCCCACCTACCATACCTAATTTCATAGGGAACTTTAGCGTCATTAAGCTGAAAGTCTGAGGCAGGCCAAAAACTAAACCACTCTGTAGAACTGCGCAGCCTGGGTACCACTTCCTGAGCATTTGATCTTACCATCTGACACTTCTTGGCTATATCCCAAAGTGTGCCATACATCCTTCAAGTTCTATTCAGCTCCCGTTTTAAAAGTGAGGTAAGAATTGAAAAGGCTTAAAACCAAACACACTTTGTGCAAAAGTATTCATGGATAAATCTAAAAGATAAACTAAGGACTATGCAGATAAAATATTGATCAGTAATTGAAAATAACATTGGTAAAGAGTTTTACTAATGTAAAGAAAAGCTTACAATAAAAAGCACTTGAGAAATTTTTGCATACAACCATGAACGCAACAAAGTTTAAAACATAAGCCAGGCGCAGTGGCCCATACCTATAATCCCAACACTTTGGGAGGCTGATTTCAAGACCAGCCTGGGCAACATACAAAAAATCTCGACAAAAAATAAAAAATTAGCCAGGCACAGTGGCATGTCCCTGTGGTCTCAACTACTCAGCAGGCTGAGGTGGGAGGATTGTTTGAGCCCAGGAGGTTGAGACTGCAGTGAGCCAAAGATTGCAGCACTACACTCCAGCCTGGGTCACAGAGCAAGACTCTATCTCAAAAATAATAATTATACATATATGTGTGCGTACACACACGCACATATACACACACATATAGTATATATAATGTGTGTGTATATATGTGTGCATGTGTGTAATATAGAGAGAAATATAGAATTAAAAAAACAAATAGGCAAAAATGTTGATAGGGTTATTTCTGAAAAGGATGATGGCTGATTATGTAACCTACTGTATTCCCCTTTGCTACTTTTAATTTTGTTCTTAAATTGGGGCATACATTATTATTTTAAAGTACAAAGCAATTAATTCTCTTAAATAAAAAGATACAATTTTTAATTGCAATTTTTTAAAAAGTGATATTATTTACTCACTTGAAACCACGGTCTTTTATCATTCTCTAAAGAGGTGGTTTCACCGCAGCACACACCAAGACAAAAAAAGTCTCACTTGATCCAATTATACCACTTATTAAGAACTATTTAATGAGAAAGTCACACACCTTTGAGTTATTAGAAGCTATAATGGTCCTGCAGAGTTCCAAACAAGTAAGCTAACAGAATTACCTTTGATTCTAAATTGTTTGCCAGGAGATTTATCCATCTGTGCCTGAAAAAAAATCAAGTGTTCCTCCAGTATGTTCAACATCCTCCAGTCTCATTTTAATCAAGTATGTTAGCCTCAGTCTAGAGAGTATTTTTAATTGCTTGAACTACAGTATAAGTAGTTTCTTATTTTAATTTTCCAAATTCATACACAACATAATACCAAGAAAATCAAAATTTTAGTCATCAATAGGTAAATTTTAGAGAGGTCTTTAAACGTTTTGGCATCTGTCGAAGAATAAAAAAAGCTTTGATAGTGACATTTGAACAGACACCTGAAGGAAGTAATGCACAGTCCAAACAGGAGGAATGACCTGGAGACGGAAGCATGTTTGGCAAGTTTAGGGAAGACCAAGGACACCAATGTTGGCTGGTGCAAGTTAGCAAGTTGGGCAGTGAGATTACAGAATGAAGCAGAAACCCAGATCATGTAAGCCTCTACAGGGTGCTAGGAGCCTTTGGATGTTTCTCAGTGAGATGGGAAGTCCTACAGGGTTTCGGAAAGAGGAATGGCATATTTGACTGACATTTTTAAAAGATCATTGTGGCTTCTAGGGAGAACAGACAGACCATAAAAGGACAAGGATAGAAAAAAAGAAAAAGAGAGGGACCAGTTAGGTTACATCAATAATCCAGGAGATAAATCATATTGCCATAGACAAGGATGACAGCAGTAGAGATGGTGGGAAGAGGTCAGACTTAGGACATGTTTATTTTTTTCCAGATTTATTGAGGTATAATTGATGTCTTAGTCTGTTTTCTGCTGCTAAACAGAATAGCTGAGATTGGGAATATTTTATAAAGAACAGAAACTCACTGGCTCACAGTTCTGGAAGCCAGAAAGTCTAATATCAAGGTGTCAACATCTGTGGAGGGCCTTTGTGCCACATCATCACATGGTGGAAGTGCAAAGAGACAGAGGGCAGGGAAGGACTGACTTTTATATCAGCACCAATCTCACCCTTGAGGGTAGCGCCCTCATGGCAATCACCTCTTGACAGTCCCACCTCTTAATACTGTTACAATGGCAATTAATTATTATTATTATTTTTTGAGATAGAGTCTTACTGCTGCCCAGGCTGGAGCATGGTGGCATGATCTCAATTCACTACAACCTACATCTCATGGGCACAAGCGATCTTCTCACCTCAGCCTCCCAAGTAGCTGGAAGTACAGGCTTGCGCCACCACATTCAGTTAATTTTTGTATTTTCTTAGTAGAGATGGAGTTTTGCCATGTTGCCTAGGCTGGTCTCGAATCCTGCGCTCAAGCCATCCACCTGCTTCGGCCTCCCAAAGTGCTGGGATTACAGGTGTGAGCCACAGCACCTGTTTAAACATGAGTTTTAAAAGGGACAGGCATTCAAACCATAGCAACTGACAAATAAAAACTGTATATATTTAGAGTGCGAAACCAGATGTTTTGATATATATACACAGTATGAAATGATTTCCACAAACATATCTATCACCTCATCTAGTTACCATTTTGGGTGTGTGTGTGTGTGTGTGTGTGTGAATGGTGAGAACACTTGAAATCTACTTTTAGTAAATTTCAACTATATAACACATTAACATTAACTATAGGCACCATGTTATATATACATTAAGTCTCCATTTGGTCAAAGGGTACATGCCTGCAGTTGTAAGTATTTCAGATATATTTGGTAAGATTTGCTAATAGACTAGACGTGGAATGTGAGAAGAGTGAAGGATGACTCCAAAGTTTAGGGTTCAGATAACTGGAAGAACAAAGCAGTCATACACTAAGATGCAGAAGTCGAAATCATTTATCCGTTTCTAAAATAACGCAGCAATGCATGAGTTGCCTAAATTCTTGGAAGTTCAATTTACTTTTGTCCATATCAGCTAAGAAAAGCTACATGATAAAAGGATGCAACACGCAGACTGTATAAGCTTCATCTGCTTCTCAATTTTATTTGGGGCTAATCTTGACTCTACACAACAAATGTTAAAATGTGTAAGCTGAGCTGCAGCCTGGATTTACATTCAATTCATACCTAACACCAAGGCTGCAGTCAATACCTGCCCCGGTCCTATCCACTTTCCAATCCCTGTAAGGCCTCAGTGGCCCTCTAATCCATACCTATCCCACATAGCTTTTAAAATATTATAAATTGAAACCAGTAAGATAGAGAGAAGGAGAGGAGACAGGCAAGTCAGTAGGTAGATGGGTAGATAATCCTTACTTCCCTATTATCACCTTCCTTTATTGTCCATTCCATTTCATATCTCCTTACAGGCTTTACGTCAAATGTTCAAAACGTACTGAAGGCATTGTGTACGTGTCTAAATGTGGGATGAGGGGGCAGGGAAAAATTGATTGTATTGTAAAAAGAAACATGAAGAAAGAAAAAATGAAAGCATAATTACATGCTTAAGAAAAATCTCTACCAATATGAAGTTACTTTGTTAATATATAATTTGATTTGTGAATGAATCATCAACTGTTGCTAAAACTGTTAAGTTAAAGGAAGATAGGGAACTTTATATTAGAGGGATCAGGATGATCCCACTTGAATTGATTGATTCATCTTAGCATCACTAAAAGTAAGAATACCACACATATTGTATCCTCACAAGGTGATGGAATAGGACATACACAGGCTTCTGTAAGAATACTCTTACCTAAAAACATTTGCCACTAATATACACAGCTCTCTACATTTAATTTCCAATTTACAAGAAATATATGAGATACAAGAACAAGGTACTTCTTCTAGGACAATACCACTTGCTCTTGACCAGAGCAATAGGTCAAGTCCAGAATTTGGGACACTTTACAGGACAAAGAACTCGGTTTCTCCAACAAATCAATGACAAAGGAGAAAAGGAGTGGAGGTTTTGTACAGAATAAGTGACTAAACACACATAATAACCAAATTATGTTATATTTGGGAAACTTACATGATTCTGATTTCAAAAAACCAATTCTACTAAGACAACCTTGGCACAACTGAGAAATTCTGAAATACGGACTGCATTAGATAATATTTAGGAATTGGTATTAATTTTTTAAGGGTTGATAATGAATGGCCTAGTAATTGCACTTTAAGAAGTCCTGATTAATTAAAGACAATTACTTTAAAAAAAAAAGCTAGGGAGGAAAAAATGTTAGAAAAACAAGACTGACAAAATGTTGATGCTGTTGAAATTAAGTTCATTCACTATATTCCCTATTAATGTGTGTATGTTTTAAATTGTCCACAGTAATACATTTTTAAAAATAAAAGAAAATAGAAAAAAAAAGTAACTAGAGATTGTAAGATTGCAATGTGAACTGTTAAAAAAAATTAGTACCATTTTCAACCGTTAATCTGTGTGGATGAAAATTTCCTTGATGATCTGCAACAAAACCAAAATACAAAATCACAATACAAAAATAAACTGGAGGCTGAGGCATATAGAGATTATCATTTTTATTCATAATCATTCATTTCAATGTTATGCTCCTTATAATAGCTTCATGGTTCAGACTGACTTTATAATAAGAGTATGCTATAAATTCAAATGTAAAATAGCTTTATTTTGAATAATAAAACATTTATTTTGAATAACAAAACATTTATCTGAAGTTCTCAGTAAGATATGTGGAGGTGGAGAGACAGTCTAAGACCTTTAAAAAGGTTTGAAAATGTTCTGCCCTAGACTATTACTTTCACCTGTTTCAGTTTTGCTTTGAACAAAAAATGTTACAATTTACAACTCAAAGTGAAGAGGTTGCTATTAAGTATCAAGAAAGATGTTACATATAGTTAAGAGAATATGATAATTTTGCAAAGAATAAATTAGAGTCTGGATGTGGAAGAATACTTGGTCTAGAAGACCTCTTTTAAAAAATGGATTGCAGTTGGGCGCAGTGGCTCACACCTGTAATCCCAGCACTTTGGGAGGCCAAGGCGGGAAGATCACTTGAAGTCAGGAGTTCGAGACTGGCCTGGCCAACATGGTGAAGTGCCATCTCTACTAAAAATACAAAAATTAACCAGGTGTGGTAGCATGCACCTGTAATCCCATCTACTTGGGAGGCTGAGGCACAAGAATCGCTTGAACCCAGGAGGCAGAGGTTGCAGTGAGCCAAAATCGCACCACTGCACTTCAGCCTGGGCAACAAAGCAAGACTCCATGTACATAGATAGATAGATAGATAGATAGATAGATAGATAGATAGATAGACAGACAGACAGACAGACAGATAGACAGTGATTGCAAAAGTACTTGCAAAGGAGACCAGGAATTTCCTCAGATAATGGCCCAGAGCTTTTCCATAAAGCATGGAAGAGATACCTAAGCCTGAAAAAGATTGCAATACCTGTCATTCCTTCATTCAAGAAATATTTATGAGATGCCTACCTTGTGTCAGACACTATACTAAGCACTGGGAATACAGAGAAAAATCCCTGCCCTTATAGATTACATTTCTAGTAGAGGGAAGATAAGAATAAGCAAAATAGTAAATTATATAGCATTTCTGAAGATAAGTGTTATGGATAAAAGTAAACCAGGGCGGAGGATAGACAGTATTAGAGAGAGGTTTCCATTTTTAAAAGGATGGTCAGGGAAAGCCTGAGGAAGTACTCAAGTAGACTGAAAGGGGCTAAAAAAGCAGTTTCATCATCTCAGAAAAGAAGATTCTAAGCGGAAAGAGTAGCAGTGCCAATGATATGGTGAAAGCAGGCCTCCGATGTCTGAAGAACAGCAAAGAGGCTAATTTGAGCAGATTAAGCGAGAGACGGAGAGAGTGGCTGTAAATGGAGTTGGAGAGGCAACAAATGGCAAGCCTCACAGGACAATCCCAAGACTGCCTTTTACTTTGGGTGGTAACGGGAAGCCACGGGAGAG
Source organism: Mandrillus leucophaeus (assembly GCF_000951045.1). Taxonomy (NCBI): domain Eukaryota; kingdom Metazoa; phylum Chordata; class Mammalia; order Primates; family Cercopithecidae; genus Mandrillus; species Mandrillus leucophaeus. The sequence continues at coordinate 547,580 of NW_012099099.1, forward strand.
TTTGGGGCAGAGAAGAGATCTAACTCATGTTTTTATAAAATCACTCTGGCTGCTGTTCTGACAATACTGCAAGGGGAAAGAAAGAAGCAATCCGTTAGAAGGCCAGGACAGATTGCAAAAAATGGCCTTCGGTTGCTCCCAGTCTCTGTATACAAAGCGCTTTACAAAGTGACTTTGCTGCTCCCCTCGGAAAAAAAGTAGACTAATTTTCTATCCCCTTCATCTGGCTTGACCTGGCGACCTGCTCACACCAACAGCAGGGAAAGTGAAGCTGTAGAAGTTCTAAGTCCAAGCCTCAAAAGGCCACATAGTTTCCTCTTGTTATCTTGCTTCCACTAGACCACCATGTAAAGAAACATAAACATGAGATAGTTTACTGAACCATGTAGAGCAGAGACAAGCCATCTCAGGTGAGGCCTCCAAACCTACCAGTCCCCATCACTACATGAGTGAGCATGGGCAAGACCAGCAAAAGAGCTGCCCCCCATCTACTCCAAGCCCAACCTAAGCTGCCAACCACAGAATCACAAACTAATAAATAACTGTTGGTTTAAGCCACAAAATTTTGGGGGTTGGTAACAATAGATAACTAATACAGAGGCTACTGCAAGATCCGGGACATAAACAATGGGGGCTTAGACTAGGGTGACAGCAGTGGGTAGTGACAAGTACATGGATTCTAAATACATCGTGAAGACATAGCCAACACGCTTTCCAAAGTAACAGTATATATATAGATTATGAGAGAAAGAAGAGCCAAGGATGATACTCAGGTTTTTAGCCTATGTCATGAAAAGGATGGAGTTTCTATTAACTGAAAGAGGGAAGATTATAGGTAAAAAAGGAAAATCAGTTTAGTTTGAAATATATATTAGTCATCCAAACAGAAAATGCTGAGTAGGCACTGGATATACAGAGGCAGGAGTTCAAGGGAAGGCCAGACTGAAAATATAAATTTGAAAGCTAGTAGGGTATTACTAGTATTTAAAGCTAATATTTAGGCCAGGCGCCATGGCTCACACCTGTAATCCCAGTATTTTGGGAGGCCAAGGCGGGTGGATCATTTTTCAAGACCAGCCTGGCCAACCTCTCTACTAAAAATACAAAAATTAGCCTGGTGTGGTGGGGCGCACCTGTGGTCCCAGCTACTCAAGAGGCTGAAGCAGAAGAATCGCTTGAACCCAGGAGGCGAAGGTTGCAGTGAGCCGAGATCGTGCTACTGTACTCCAGTCTGGCTGACAGAGGGAGACTCCATCTCAAAAAATAAATTGGCCAGGCGCAGTGGCTCACGCCCATAACCCCAGCACTTTGGGAGGCCGAGGCAGGCGAATCACGAGGTCAGGAGATCGAGACCATCCTGGCTTAACACAGTGAAATCCCATCTCTACTAAAAATACAAAAAATTAGCCAGGCATGGTGGCGGGCGCCTGTAGTCCCAGCTGCTCAGGAGGCTGAGGCAGGAGAATGGCGTGAACCCGGGAGGCGGAGCTTGCAGAGATCAGGCCACTGCACTCGAGCTCAGGGGACAGAGTGAAACTCCATCTAAAAAAATTAAATAAATAAAATAAATAAATAAATAAATAATAAAGCTAATATTTAAAGGCTGAATGATATGATCCAGAAGTATAAGGTCTAATGACTGAGCCCTGAAGCACTTCAGTGTTAACAGCACTCTTATCAGGGAGATAAGGAAAAACCAGTACAGGATTCTAAAAAGGGACAATAGGTAGGAGGAAAACCAGGAATTGTGGCATTTTTGCTAATAAAGGAAAAAAGTGTTTTAAGAAGCAGAGAGTGGGCTGGCACAGTGGCTCACGCCTGTAATCCCAGCACTTTGGGAGGCCGAGGCAGGTGGATCACTTGAGGTCAGGAGTCCGAGACCAGTCTGGCCAACAAGGTGAAACTCCATCTCTACTAAAAATACAAAAATTAGCCGGGTGTGGTGGCACATGCCTGTAATCCCAGCTACTCAGGAGGCTAAGGCAGGTGAATCACTTGAACCCAGGAGAAGAAGGTTGCAGTGAGCCAAGGTCAGTGCACTCTAGCCACTGCCACTGCACTCCAGCCTGGGCAACAGAGTGAGACTCTGTCTCAAAAATAAAAATAAAGAAGCAGAGAGTGACTAGCTGTCTCAAAACAAACAAACAAACAAACAAACAAAAAAACAAACAAAAAAACGCTGACAGATCAACTGAGAGGTAGAAACTTGGAAGAGACCTTTAGATTTGGGAAAAAGAAAGGGCGAGGCATAGTGCCTCCACCTGTAATCCCAGCACTCTGCGCTGAGGCTGGAGGACTGCTTGAGGTCAGAAGTTCAAAACCAGCCTGAGCAACATGGTAAGACCCCACCTCTTCAAAAAGTAGAAAAATTAGCCAGGTATGGTGGCGCATATCCACAGTTCTAGCTACTCAGGAGGCAAGGCAAAAGTACCACTTGAGCCCAGGAGTTGAAGGATGTGGTTAGCTATGATCACACCACTGCACTTCAGCATGGGCAACAAAGCAAGACTCTGTCACTAGATGAAAAATAAAGTCACTTTTAGAAAAGTGACTTCTCAGAAAAGTTACTTTTAGAAGAGTAATTTTTTGATAGAGGTGAGGGAGAAAACCGGATTAAAGTGAGTTTAAGAAAGAATAGAAGGAAAGTAACTGGACATGAGTATAGTTATACCATAAGGGGTAACAAATAAATTGTGCAGTGGTTTAAGTAGGAATGGGGTCAAAAGCTATTATTTTAACATGGAAAAATACCAGCATACTTGCATTACTGAAGGGAATAATCCAGTAATGAGGGAAAATGCTATGTTCAGAGACAGAGATGCTGGAGACAAATCCTTGGAAAGGTAAAAGGAATGAGACCTAGTGCATGAGTGAGGAGCTGTTCTTAGAAACAGACTGTAGATGAGAAAATAACAGATGGCAATCTTAGGTAAATGCAGGTATGCCCACCTCCCACATTCATGGTAATTTTAATTCACATTAAGGCGTTTTCTACACTCTGGGCCCAGAATTGACCTAAAAATACTCAACATAACCTTCTAATCCTACCAATAGATAAGAATTGGCACACATGATGAAATGTATTTACAAAAGTATTTTGGGAGTTCAGAGGTCAGGAAAAGGTACATAAAAGCAAATAGGCCACACTGTCCATCCTTTCTCCGACAGATAACACAAATATTCACTGGAGACATATATGTTATTTTTAAATTTAGAAACAGTACTATGCCAACTGTCCTACTCTAACAGAAACTATAATGACTTGATGGATAAATGTTAACAACAGAAAGCTTCATCAAAATTTAAATTCCGGGAAACTGCCCCTTCTCGGGGTCATGATGGGCAGCAAGATGGCGTCTGCCAGTAGGGTCGTTCAGGTAGTGAAACCACACACTCCATTAATAAGGTTTCCTGACAGAAGAGACAATCGTAAACCCAATGTATCCGAAGCTTTGAGATCAGCAGGGCTACCATCTCACTCTTCTATAATTTCACAACATTCTAAGGGAAGTAAATCACCAGATTTGCTGATGTATCAGGATCCACCAGACACTGCAGAAATAATAAAAACATTACCTCAGAAATACAGAAGGAAACTTGTGTCTCAAGAAGAAATTGAATTTATCCAACGTGGAGGTCCTGAATAACCATGGTGGCTGCTGTTTGTCATCAGACAATAGAATTGTCTTTACAATAAAGGACTTCCAAAATGACAGATGAGAAACTGTATACTAAACACCTTTAATAAATACTATGAAAAAATGAAATATAGAAAATTTAGATGGACACTTGTATTTCCTAATTTATGTATCTTGGTCAGCTTCTCCACAAGCTTACCTAATTATTTATACACTTTATACTTATTAAAGTATACATTTTTAAATAGCCTATTAATTTAATCTTGATTATCAAACATTACCAGTGCTGAACTATTAAAAGCACATAATGTGTAGTAAACTATCATAGGATTCTTATAATTTCACTTTTCTTTCTGTTTAGACATGGAAAAATTTATCAGTCAGAATTGCTGTTTTAGGTATATGATTTTCCTGAAATTGGGTGAGGATCAGTGAAATAATGACTCTATTACTTGTTCTTAATTCTCCGTTCTCTAATGTTTTTTCATTCACAAGTTTACTGGAGTATAACTGGCTTAATAAGTATATCCTACTTTGAATGATAAAAATATAGTCAAGCTAAAATAGGTGACTATACTATTAAGATGGAGGCGATCATACAAAAGGTTCCAAAGAAAGTCAAAGAGCATAAAACGGAAAATAATTAAGAGACCAAAATGAATATAGCATAGGAATAAAGATTTCACTAGAAATTGCAATTTATTATGTTTCGGAGATTGTAAGGAAGTCTTGTTCTTTGGTTTATTTTACTGTTTTATGATCTTGTATGCAAATCCTGATAACCATTAACTTTCTCAAACTTAATGTCTCAAAGCCTCATAAAATCAACATAAATATGTACTTACTAAGCAGTTTATGAAACTTTAATGGGGCCCCTCCTGTGCCAAGGGTATGTATATTATGAAGCAAAGCCTCACAAAGCTAAATAAATTCTCTTCCATACCTTTTTAAAAAAAAAAGTTAAAGTCCAAACTACAAAAAGCTATCCATATGCTTCAGAAAAGTGCTGTCACCCTTACACCCAAATCTAAGCTCTTTCTAACCTGTCTTCTCCTCTAAATAATCTTTCTTCGCTCTCTCACTCCTTCCCAAGCTTTTATACTGATACCATAGTCAATAAGCTTTCTTATATCCTCAGCCTCTTCACTAGATGCTCCCTGTACCTCCTAGGCCTAATACAAACTAAACTCCCCTTCTTTGGTGGCCCCCATCAGTAAAGGCTAATCATCCCTCCAAGCCCAAGGCCCAGAAGAATGTTTCCAGACCACTCGCCCCATCCCACCCCCACCCTCTGTGCCTTTGAGGGTGTAACATCTAAGTATCTTCACCTCTCACATATACTGATCCATATGCAATCTAAACCTCAGAAATTAGGATCACATTCTACCCTTTCTCCCTGGGTACCACAGTCATCTATAGTCATCTGGGTGAGCAATTCATCCAACGCACCACCAGTCTCATTGTTCCTGAACACCTCCATTTCTACCATCTATATCCACAGCCAAACCCTACATGCCATCTATACCCTAAAAATCTTAAATTCCAATATTCTACTCTGACCAGAATATTTCCATCATTTTCATTATCTCCCTTTTAGCTATAAACACTTGCATATTTACTTCATCCAGACTTTTAATCATTTTAATCAATTATGTTATCTCAATCTTTCAGCTCCTCCTGGCTCTATCATCATCCCTATCCAGTCTAAACTTCACATTCCATCACTCTGACCGTTCTTTCAACAATATTTTCAACTCATTTGCATTCTCACCATATGCACATAACAAAATCCAAATACTGTATCAATCCAACTACTTATCATCTCTGGTTCTAGTGAATTTTGCTGCCAAAAGTCACAGAATCATATGAACTAGATTATTACAAATTAATGATCCTGGCCTATCTGGGAAACCTTCCAAAAACTGTAGTTGGCTCTTTCTCCTATTCCCAATGGCATCTGACCAGTCTCTTCTTGTTGAATTCTCTCCCTCCTTATCTTCTAGAAGTCCAGTGTCATTGGGCTGTTCCTTCTGTCTTTTTCACTGAGTCATCTTACAGAGCAGTGTTTCCCAGGGTTTCCCTTCTGTTTTATTCTTTCTTATTCTATAAACTCTCTCTTAAGTATCATCCATTCTCACACTGTTTTAACCACCTATAGGTTGATAGCATCCTAATCTCTATCTCCAGCCTAAAATCCTCTCTTTATCTCCAGACCAAAGCTGCCAAATGCCCACTGAACAGCACCAATTGTGTGACCCAAACCCATGTCCAAGGCTACTGATCTTATTCTCCCCATATATCTGATATTCCTAATGTGATTCCTATCTTGGGAAGTCATAAACCTAGGAGGTATCCTTGACTCCATCACTTCTTCATCCCCTACATCCATCTGGCCACTAACTCAATCACCTTAATATAGCTGGAATTCATCCTGTTCTCTCAAGCACCACTGAATTTTCGGAGTTCTGTCATATTTAATGGAAATGTTTGCCTTACTCCACTACAATTCATTCCTCACATTGCCTCACGAAACTGATCTTAACTTTCTTCCACTTAAAATCTATTACTCATGGATCACCACAGCCTCCAGAATAAAGCTAAAAATGGCTAACATGGTGTGGAAGAGAGCTTTCATTACTTACTCCTTGTTTACTTTTTAAAGTTCATCTCTCTATTCTCTCTCTTAACACATTAGGGGTCTATGTTCTGTCTCTAACCTATCTGTTTGTCCTCACTGCTTTCTTGTGCCTGGAATGTCTTATTCTCTAATATCACCAACTAATTCCTACTCACTTTCAAACTTTAACTGAGATGAAAATTCCTCCATAAAGCCTTCTCTGAATCTCCTCAAACCTCACACACAGTTTTCTTCTATCCCCCACTATACTATGTAAACAACTAATCATAATGTTTATCCCATTGTATTTTGGCATTATTTATGGAGTCCATGCAATACTGTAAGTTCCTTAAAGAAAATTTAAGGACCTAGTATCGAAGTAGTTGCTGTCTTTACTGAACAAAGGAATAAATAAAAAATAGAGAATACAATACCTTTAATAACTAAGAATCTTTAAAAAATCACATTTACTTAAATGTTTCAACAATTAAAAACATTTAATCATTTAATAAAAAGTATTCTCCATTCCTCTCCATGTGTATGTCCTAATAGCATATACTAAAATCAGGTTTGGTTACATAAACCAACATGCGCAATGATTGGAAAGCAAAGTAGAACTTAAGACTACATTATGAAAGCAGGTAGGCCAAATAGAAAGGCTTGTCAAGAGAGAAGGGAAAGATAAACCCTGGCAACCAAAAAAACTTCATAATAAAACTACAGTTACAACACTCATAATTACTGTATGACATTTGTTCAACATACTTATCAACCAAATTAGCAAGAACTCATCTGATCAAAAGGAGAACAGAAGATACCTTCGAAGGCATAAATCTCCAGTTTAGGAGCTTCAGTGGAAAGCTTCATCGGTCCCCAAGCAAGTGAAAAGATAAGTCTTTAAATAAATAATGGTAATAAACTGACCATCTATGCAAGTTGAATTCTCAACTTCCTTTGGCCTAAAGAAATGTTTTCCCATCATGAACAGTGGAAAGCTATACAGTATTTAAAGTCAAGGGTTTTGAAACATCTTCAAAATATATAAAACTAAAGTAACTCAGACTAATTAAATGAAAACCAATATAAACTTTTAAAATCATAAATGCAATTTTATTACTTCCAATATGACCTGAGTAGGGGAAAAAAAACAACAACAATGAGGCCAGAAGTACTTAGAGGGTTATAAAAACTATATGTCAATCCATTGTTTGAAAACAGATGGGCTCTTCCACATCACTTAAAATTTTGTTGTTTCAAATCATTTACATGGAGGAAATTCACAAATATCCCTTGTCCCTTGTCCGATTAGCTTAGCAAATCTTGTTTTATCATGTGGAAATAGTAACAAAACCTCCATCAACCTATTACTAATTGTGAATCACAGACTTATACTCATGTAAGTATAGCATACTTTATTATACATCTCTAGATCTATAGATTTCTCATCTCCTAAAGAAATACATACTACCCACTTGATCAAAATTTAAATTATCACCCTAATTTTCCTTTTGTACTTAAACCAAGTTCATTGTTATACATCAAGAAAAACTGATTAAGATCAAGTTTTGCTATAGACTAATAATCCTGACACTATTATTTCCTTAGACTTCCTCCAAATATAGTTATTATTTCTCATGGTGTTTTTTTTTTGTTTTTTTTTTTTTTTTTTTTTTTTCCGCTAGAATGTTAATGTCCTCAGCTCTTGAATTTTCCCCCTTAACTTTCTAATCTTGATCAGGTCCATTTCTAGAACTGAAAGATGTAGCACTGACATGAAGGGATCGCTTGAGGTCAGGATTTTGAGACCAGCCTGACCAACATGATGAAACCCCGTCTCTAATAAAAATACAAAAATTAGCTGGGCATGGTGGCATTCGCCTGTAATCCCAGCTACTTAGGAGGCTGAGGCAGGAGAATCACTGGAACCCGGGAGGCGGAGGTTGCAGTGAGCCGAGATCGCAGCATTGCACTCCAGCCTGGGTGACAGAGTGAGACCCTGTCTCCAAACAAAAACAAACAAACAAACAAAAAATGTAGCAAACGCAAATATTTTAAAAGTTATATTTTCTTAAATTTTCCAAACTCTTGATAGTGATATACACAATTTAATTCAACTAATCATTTGTGGACAATATCCCAAAAGTATCATGAACCTAAGAATATTATGCCTCAGACTGTTTCATAAATCATTTTAGACAGGGGTGGGGGGGTGGGGGGGAAGGCCAAACGATTTACTGGTAAGCACCATCAATCAGTCAACAAATGAAAAACTCTGGTTACACCTCCACGAAAATTTTGATTTCAAACTATTTATTGACCTGGTTATCAGGCATTAACTGGAGGCAACAATCAATTAAAATCCAGTAAATTTGGGGTTAATGAAACAAATGTTAAAATAGATACAATATTGATAAATATTAGCCACGCAATGGTAACTTCCTAACATTGATTAAGTAAGCATTAATCAAGGTAGAGGTTTTAGCTTCCACTAATCTATAAAAGCAAGGCAAAATGCTTTGAAAATTGCATTTTTATGCAATTGTTTCAGTATCATACCTTTGTATGTAACATTAAAAAGCTCGTGATTACTACATTTCAAAATTTAGATGAGTCACAGTGCTTTCTACGCAGGAATTGGATGTGAATCAAAATTGTAAACATGCACTTGCTTGGTAGTCAAAAAGTGAATGTGGACAGATACAATGTTCGTTGACACAGTAAAACATAATCATAAAATACATCCTGTGTTTTTAAAATAGTTACTTCCTAACTGCTAACACATTTCAGGAAACATACCATCTACCCCTCCTCTCTTTGAAAATCTCAAAATTATACTAATCCCATTCCCCTTCTTACAGATAGGCCACTGAAACCTAGAGCCATTACTTATACAGTTATCAGGATTACACCCTCAGAGCCACCATAGTTTAAGGGATACTAGAATCTGAAAATAACAAAAAAAAAAAAAAAAATGCAACTCAAATCTAGACAATAAAACTAGCATATAAACTGTAAGAAAACGCAGGAAATGCCGATTTTAGTATCTGGTATGAGGATGACCATCAAGGAATCCATCAAAAAAGTTTGGAAAGTATGAATGAATGACTGCATGAAATTGGCAGGATTTCATTGATTTCAAAAGCTCCAAATTCAGGAACCACACTGAGAGATCAGGACGCCACAGCTGAAACTAAAACTCATGAAGGGTAAGTGCAACACAACTGCACGTCTCCACACGTTAGCTGCTGCGAAAATTTCAAAACATATATCTAATACACGCTTTCTTCAGGTAATTGCCACAAGTGCGGACGGAGCCAGAGAACTAGGAGGCTGAAAACAGGCCCTGCTCACCCATAAGCCTTTGCATTATAAGTGGACATGATCTGAGTGAGTCACCGGGAATGAGAAGGAGAGTCACCCAGGCCAGGCAGGACGCGGCCAGAACCTCCTGCTCTGTCCCCAACTAGGGAACCGGTCGAAGGAGAGTGGGACGACTGCAACCTGCTGCAGCAGGTATGCAAGAAGCGCGCCGACCGGCTTCCGAGTCGGGATCCCACTGAGTCCCACCGCAGCCACCACAGCCAGCCCTGCCCAGGTATCTCGTAGCTCCGTAACCTCATAAGGCCTAGTTCTCCAGAAGCTGAGAGCCCCGTCAGGACTGGACGAGGGCAAAAAGCAGGTCCTGCCCCGCTCCCGGCTGCCCCTCGCCGCGACGCGGCCTTGCCGCCACATGCTCCACTGCCCCGTCTCCCAGCTCAGCCCCAGCCCCGCAGGGCCTCAGCCGCCCTCCATGCAAGCCGACCGGGCCGCAGGCGGCGCGACCCAGCGGTTCCCGAGCAAGGGGCAGCGGTGGCAGCCCGCCGCCCCGCATGGCTTACCTCCCTTCTGCCACAAGCTCAGCCCAGCGCCGGCTGCCTGACGTGGCCCGCCCCGCCGCCTCGAACACCCGGGGGCGGGGACTGCAGAAGAGAGCCAATGGGCTGCACATCGCGAGGCCCTGTTCCGCCTCCTCCGCCTGTGGCCCGCCCTCCCCGACTCGCGCGCACGCGCGTCTGAGGCCCGGGCCGCGCACTGCGGTTGGAAGGCGGCGTGGGCGGCGGACCCGAGCTCCGCAGCTGAGCTGGTGCGGGGAGGGCTGTGCGCGGGGGCTGGCTGAGGAGCAGCACCGCAGTGAGGAGTTAGCCCAAGGAAAAGCATATTAAAGGAAACTGCCTAGAGATGCCACTGCAGCGTGCCCGGGTAGTCCTGTTGGCAGCCTGCCCCTATGCAGCTTTTGGCGATGCAAAACGGCTTCTTGGTATTTGGAGATTTTGTTTCCCGGGCGAAATAAATAATACTGATAACATTAAGGATTCAGAAAATTTAAAGCAGCCGACTTGCCGCGAAGACACTTCGTTCTTCGCCTAGTACCTACGGCTTGGTGTCTTTACTTCACTTGGCCGACACAGAACACTGCAGCTCTCCACGCCACTGTGGTATATCCACTTGTTAGATAGTCCTGAGGGCGTTCTAGCCCAAGTGTTTCTGTTGATGTAATCTAGGGGGAACTGGCGCGAGTAATTATTGCTTGTTATTGCTGTTACGATTTTGCCCAATATTTACTGAATGATAAACATGTATTTTCTCCTGGGTCGGGGTGGGAGCTCCCACGTGGGAAGGCTGTGACAGACAGACAGCAGCCACGATGAAACACGCTGAAAAGAGCCAGCAGAAAAAATGAGGAGAGACTGGTATAACAGAGTGGAATTCCGGTTGTGGATGACAGAATGGAAATTATACGCAAGATGAAAGAGTTAAGGCAAATTACTCTAAAAATATCTGACTTAGTTGTTTCTAAACCCTGGGGCACCCTAAGGGGGAAAAAAAAAGTGCCTGGGTCTCCTCACTTGGTTGAAAAAGCTCTGCTGCGGGACCTTGACATTGATATTTTTCTAAGTTTCCAAAGTTATTTTAATGTGTAGACAAGAAGTTCTGTCTCTCATTTGTAGGAAGTGTTTGGTTCCCCATCACCTCAGATAAGTAATTGTGTATCACAGATCGTTATCAATGTTCCCAATAACAGACTATGCATTCACTCTCTAAGAATTTATCTAAATTAATTTTGGGGCCAGGTGGGCTGGCTCACGCCTGTAATCCCAGCACTTTGGGAGGCCAAGGCGGGCTGAGTTCGAGACCAGCCTGAGCCACATGGTGAAACCCCATCTCTACTAAAAAAAAAACATACAAAAATTAGCCCGGCGTGGGGTTGCGCGCCAGCAGTCACAGCTGCTCTACTCAGGAGGCTGAGGCAGGAGAATCGCTTGAACCCGGGAGGCGGAGGTTGCAGTGAGCCGAGGTGGCGCCACTGCACTCCAGCCTCTGATGGAGTGAGACTCCGTCTCAATCAATCATTCAATCACTCAATCAATATTGAACCTACTTCAAGGTATTCAACCTCTGTTTTCTTTTGCGTGAAAGGAGTTTTATAAGGCTTATAATTCCCTTTTTATGAACATTGATGATATTCTCTTTCAGTCTTCCAAATGCACCAGTATTTCTTTTAGGACTATTTTAATATTTTTTCTTCTATTCCTGTATTTCTTGAGGCTCATTAGTCAAAATGATAATTAAACACATAACTATGTAAACAGCGCTGTTCTAAGTATATAAATTTATTTAATCCACAGAACAACTTTATGAGGCAGTTACAGTTATTACCCACATTTTATAAATAAGGAACTTGAGGTACAGCAGGTGAAGCACCTTGACCAAGGTCATGCACCTAGCTAATGGCCAGGCCAAAACTTGAATCCAAGCACCCTGGTTCTCAATGAATAAACGTACTGCCTCTGTTGTAGAAAGCCTGGTTTTAGGAACACACAGGGAAATGCCCATTTAAAGAATGATGTTGAGTCTACTTTTGACACTGACTTAGCATGTTCAAGCTGCTATAACAAAATATCTTAGACTGGGTAATTTATAAACAATAAAAATTTATTGTTCACAGTTCTGCAAGCCAGGAAGTCCAAGCAAGGTGCCAGCAGATTTGGTGTCTGGTGAGGTTCCATTCCTCATGGATGGTGCCTTCTGTGTATCATCACAGGGTGGAAGAGGCAAATAGATTACCTGAAGCCTCTTTTATAAGGGCACTACATGAGTCGTCATAACCTAATCACCTCCCAAAGGCCCCACCTCTTAATCCTGTAGCATTGGAGATTAGGGTTCAACATATTAATTTGGGGGGACACAAACATTTAGACCATAGCAGACATCTATCCTAGATTCAGATTTTGGGCAGAATTGAGGGACTTGACTATTAAACTTGGAGCCTAGGACCGACTTGACGGCTTTTACTGCAGATCTAGGGTTAAGCTGGAAGTCCATGGGCTCACCCCCTCCTCCTGGGGTATACTCCTTCCATACAGGAACTGCAATTCAGCAGGAATCATTTCACCTTTTATTTAATCTAACGCTATACCAGGCCCTGTGGTAGGCACAGGAGATACCAAGTTGAAAGACATATTCTAGAGCTTTATGGAGCCAGCTCATTCTGGAGACCAAGTCAGCAGCCACCAGATTGATTCTGACAAGACTACAGAGATAGACTTTTAGAACGAGAAAGGATCTCAGAAGTTACCAGTCCATAACAAAGTTTTCTCTGACAAATTCTGAAATTGAAAAATATGGACAATGTATTAAGTTTTCACAAAAATAAGAACCCTGGTTCCCTGACTCCTACTCCTATCCTGTTTCTACTGCATACCTACTGAATAGCCTGCTTTACGCACTGGGATATAAATTTTTAAAAATTTAAATTTTTTTTGAGACAGAGTCTTGCTCTGTTGCCAGGCTGGAGTGCAATGATGCAATCTCGGCTCGCAACCTCCGCGTCTCGGTTTCAAGCGATTCTCCTGCCTCAGCCTCCCAAGGAGCTGGGACTACAGGCTTGCACCACCATGCCCCGCTAATTGTTGTATTTTTAGTAGAGACGGGGTTACACCATGTGGGCCAGGATGGTCTTTATCTCTTGACCTCATGATCAGCTCACCTCAGCCTCCCAAAGTGCTGGGATTACAGGAGTGAACCACTGCACTCAGCCAATAATAACAAATTTTAAAAGAAATTAAAGTGAAGGCTGGACAAAAACATTAGAACAGGTTCTAATAGTCCATCTATGTTGTTAGCCAGGAGGAAAAGGATTCTGCCTGCCTAATTAATCATATAACTAAATAGCTTACTTTACTTCTGAGCTGAAAGCAAGGAATGGAGCCTGAAGGAATGTAGCTACAATTTATAGTTAAATTTTGATTGAGGTATAACCTAGGAAAGATCAGTTTAACTTAGTTGGGCAAACCTACATTTGATGCAGATGTTTGTAGCTCTACACAGCTGGTTCACTGACTTTCAGCCTGAGGAATATTTCTGAGAAACAGCAGAGAGAGGGTGGTCCTTCAGAGGGATTATAAGAGAATCACCTTCATTCATGTAACCTGTGGAGGGTGCGCTAGACTTAATTCCAGAAGGCCCAGCTCTGATGCAAATTTCAATTGAAGGATTAAAACACCTTTCAAATCTATATATTCTGGAATTGTACATGCAAAACTCTGCCTTTTAAATATTTAAGACAAACTACCGTCTTTAAGAGGTAGGCAGGCAGATAGTATTCCTGTTCAACTCCTTGTATTATTTCCACTGAAGTAGTTAAGCAGTTCTCTATTGTATAAGACCCTTTAGATAAGTACACGTTTTGAAGTCAGTGTAGAAGGGCCTATTGACTTTAACAACAACAAAAAAAGAGAGTAAGAAAAATGTGCCCACTCCCAAGTCATTAACAGAGCTGAAAAGAATATGCTAACAAAAAGAAGACACTGTAGTCTGAATCCTGTACTGTAAGGAAGGTCATGTCACCCACAGCATCAGGAGAGAGACACAAAGCCTTGAACTCAGGCCCAAGCATGCTGGGCTGGCTCAACACGCCCACGCATTCATCATCAGGCACGAAGACTGGGAGGAGAAATTCAGTACTAAATCACAGAGCTCTAGTGTCAGCACATCACAGAAAGCAATCTTATTAGATTTAATTAGATGTATGTGGCTCCAATGGCTCCCCATTTCTTTCTAAGTAAAAGCCAAAGTCCTTACAAAAGCCAGCAAGGCCATACGTGATCTCCTTCCCCTGCACCACACACCTCCATCCCCAACACACACACACACACACACACACACACACACGCAGAGTGTCTGTTGCCCCTTTGACCTTGTCTTCTACACACCTCCCCAACTTACTCAACCTGCCTCCTGGCTGCTGCAAGATCTTGGCATTTCTCCCCAGATATCTTTGTGACTCATTCCATCAGATCATTCAAGTCTTTGCTGAGATGTTACCTTCTGGATAAGGCCTTCTCTATCAGTCAGGATCCCAGCAAGAAACAGATGGTACAATCAAATTAGGAAAAATTGAAGAGTTTAATAAAAGCCTATAAACAGAGGTATGAGCAGGGATTAAAAAGATCACAAGGGAGACTCAGTAACATTGGGTGCCCCAAATCACCCCTGAGCTGAAAGCAGAAAGGAGAGAGAGTAGTTACAAAACACAAAGAAGCTATGTTTGGGGCATTTGGTCAAGTAACACAGCCAGTCCACAGTGACACTACAGGGAGGGGGTTCAGGGAATTAATATCGTCATTTCCCTCATTCTCCTCTCTCTTGATCTCCTGAAGCAAGGGGAGCCTGTGCTGCAGTTCATATAATTCAGCCTCCTGCAGCACTGTGAAGGGGCAAAAAGTGAATATC